>NC_059211.1:54054497-54056997 GCF_020615455.1 Coregonus clupeaformis | reverse complement strand
ACAAAAACACGATGAGATATAAAAAATAAGAACGCGATAAAGTAAGTAAGCTTACTATGTACAGGGTCAGTTCCAGTACTATGTTTGCAATGTGCAGGGAGACTGGAGGTAGATATTACGTTCCCCAGCAAGAAAACCAGAATGTGCCACTCAAACAGGAGGGGAAGCTAACAAAGAGTCACTGACAACCACCAAAATGAAACAGGTGGGGTTCTAGTAGGCGTTCTGAAAGACACTCATGGGGGGGTGTCCAATGAAAGTTGACCAGCAACAACAACAGGAACCTAAAAGACGCCCCACTAAATGTGCCCAAGAAGAGGCAAACAAAAGAAAAATCCACACCAAACTTAAAGACAGGAAGCAAACCAAAAAGTGGAGGGAAAAAAAATAATCTGGGAAATCAGACAAAGGAATGTTTTTCTAGGAGCGCCAACTAAAGGCATTAATCCTCCACATCTCTCAAAACAACTGGAGCACTGGGCCAGCCACTTTTAAATAGCACCTGGGCCAGCCACTTTTAAATAGCACCTGGGCCAGCCACTTTTAAATAGCACCTGGGCCAGCCACTTTTAAATAGCACCTGGGCCAGCCACTTTTAAATAGCACCTGGGCCAGCCACTTTTAAATAGCACCTGGGCCAGCCACTTTTAAATAGCACCTGGGCCAGCACAGGTAAAACACTTTCCGACTAACGAGATGGACAAGCCAGCACAGGTATAATACATACTGACTAACGAGGTGACACCAATCGGTACGCCCCGTTTGCTAATGTCCAACCTCAAAATATAAATGGAAAAAACCAAAGCCTGTAATAATATGTATAGAGGTAAGGTGACTAGGCATCATGGTATATACTGAACAAAAATATAAACGCAACATGTAAAGTGTTGGTTCCATGTTTCATGAGCTGAAATAAAAGATCGCAGAAATGTTCCATACGCACGAAAAGCTTATTTCAAATCAAATCAAATCAAATGTTATTTGTCACGTGCGCCGAATACAACAGGTGTAGATCTTACCGTGAAAAGGCTTACTTACAAGCCCTTAACCAACAATGCAGTTTTAATAAAATATAGTTCATAAAATATTTACTAAATAAAGTAAAGAAAAAAATTAAGTTACACAATAAAATAGACCGTAAACTGCGGGGGGTCAATGCAAATAGTCCAGGTGGCCATTTTGATTCATTGTTCAGCAGTCTTATGGCTTAGGGGTAGAAGATGTTAAGGAGCCTTTTGGACCTAGACTTGGAGCTCCGGTACCGCTTGCCGTGTGGTAGCAGAGAGAACAGTCTATGACTTGGGTGACTGGAGTCTTTGACAATTTTCTGGGCCTTCCTCTGACACCGCCTGTTATAGAGGTCCTGGATGGCAGGAAGCTTGGCCCCAGTGATGTACTGGGGTTAGGTGCTGAGGAGTATTTCTGCCTGTAATAAAGTCCTTTTGTGGGGAAAAACGCATTCTGATTGGCTGGGCCTGGCTCCCAAGTGGGTGGGTCTATGATCTCCCAGGCCCACCCATGGCTGCCCAGTCGTGAAATCCACAGATTAGGGCCTAATGAATTTATTTAAATTGACAGATTTACTTATATGAACTGTAACTCTTAGAAATTGTTGCATGTTGCGTTTATATTTTTTGTTCAGTATATAAAAAACAGAGTAGCAGTAGCATATAAGATGATTGTATGTGAGTGGATGTGTATGGAGTCAGTATAAATGTATGTGCATATTATGTGTGTGTGAGCAAATGATGGAGTGAGTGTTTGCATGTTTTTTGGAGTATCGGTGTGTGTAGTGTGTGGGGCCCTGTGAGTGGAGTATCAGTGTGTGTAGTGTTTGGGGCCCTGTGAGTGTGCAAAAATAAGAATAAAATACAAAGGCCAACTCAGATAATCAGTGTATCCAGAGTGAACATATCTCGCTAAATTATGTTAATTGGAGTATTTTCTCTTTTGAATTTAGTTTTTGTTTCTCTCTTTTTGGAGAAAGCCTCTAATACACTTCTTCAAGGTTGTTTTTTCTAACCCTCTATGTTGTAAATAAGTGATAATGCCCGAGATGCATGTGTTTCGTCGAGGGCCGGCAAACCGTGCCAATATTTCCTCCAAACACCGGCTTCGAGGGCATTATCACTTTTATACAATGGATTAACAACAAATTCAAATAATGATTGATATATGTTCATAGAAAATATTATTTTGATGCATTTATTCATACAATTTTATAATTCCACAAGATACAGTCCCAACATAAATATAGGTTTGCTACCCAAGCCTGCTGGTCGTTCATTCTATTGGTTAGGTTGCCAGAGACACGACCCATTCAATAAGTATTTTTATTCTATATCTACGGACCAGGAGCATTTCTAGGATTTGAAGGAATTTGGGGCTTAGCCCAAAGCTATCTTCTCTATATTCTAACTCTATATTCTAACTCTCTATATTCTAACTCTATATTCTAACTCTCTATATTCCAACTCTCTATATTCCAACTCTATATTCT
>NC_059211.1:53991623-54054487 GCF_020615455.1 Coregonus clupeaformis | reverse complement strand
AGATGCACACACATTACATAGATACAGACACATTACATGACAGACACATTACATAGATATAGACACATTACATAGATATAGACACATTACAGCACAGATAGATTACAGACACATTACATAGATAAAGACACATTACATAGATATAGACACATTACATAGATATAGACACATTACTAGATAGTAACAGACCTCATATATTTATTATTACAGAGATACAGACAATTTCGAACACATCAGAGATACAGACACATTACATAGATATAGACACATTACATAGATATAGAACACATTACATAGAGAATGGTATACATTACATAGACATAAGACACATTACATAGATATACACATTACAGAGATATAGACACATTACATAGATACGACACATTACTATTATAGATAATGACACATTACATACGATATAGACACATTACATAGATAGACACCATTACATAGATAAGACTTACAGATATAGACACCCATTACATAGATATATAACTTACTACTATAGGTACAGCATACACATTACATAGATATAGACACATTACATAGATATAGACACATTACATAGATATAGACACATTACATAGATACAGTATACACACAGAGACATACAATTTACTACAGAGATACAGACACATCATAGATATAAGACACATTACATAGATATAGACACATTCGTAACATTACATAGATATAGACACATAATATATAGATACAGATAATCTATATACATAGATATACACACATCATAGATACAACAACATTGACATAGATATAGACACATTACATAGATATAGACACATTACATAGATACAGCATACACATCATAGATATATACACACATATACATATATACACACACATATTACACATAGATATAGACACATTATATAGATATAGACACATTACATAGATAGAGATACAGACACAATAACATAGATACAGCACACAATACAGAGTACACACACATCAGATATAGACACACAGAGATACAGACACATACATATGATATAGACACTTACATAGATACCCATTACATAGATATAGACACATAATACAGAGATACAGACTACATTACACTAGATACAGACACATTACATGATAAAATTACATAGATATAGACACATCATTAGATATAGACACATACAGGTATAGGTACAGACTACATTACATAGATACAGACACATTTACATAGATACCACACACATTACATAGATATAGACACATTACATAGATATAGCACACATTACATAGATAGAGAAACAGACACATTACATAGATAAAGACACATTACATATATGTACACAATACATAGATATAGACACTTGCTATAGATAGAGATACAGACACATTACATAGGATACAGACACATTACAGATATTTCAAACACATTACAGAGATATAGACACATTACAGAGATACAGACACATTACATATAGATATAGACACTATTACATAGATATAGACACATTACATAGATAGAGATACAGACACATTACATAGATACAGACTACATTACATAGATATCAGCACACATTACGATAGATAGTAGACACATTACATAGATAGAGATACAGACACATTACATAGATACAGCACACATTTTCACAGAGATCTAGACACATTACAGAGATAGAGACTACTACAAGAGAGATACATACCATTACTATATAGATATAGACACATTAAGCATAGATACAGACACATACATAGCAGATATAGACACACATAGAGAATACAGACACATTACATAGATACAGACACATTACATAGATAATGCCATTCACATAGATATAGACACACATACATAGATATAGACACATTACATAGATAGAGACACATTACATAGATATAGACACATTACATAGATATAGACACATTACATAGGTACAGACACATTACATAGATAAAGACACATTACATAGATATAGACACATTACATAGATATAGACACATTACATAGATACAGACACATTACAGAGATACAGACACATTACAGAGATACAGACACATTACATAGATAAGACACATTACATAGATATAGACACATTACATAGATATAGACACATTACATAGATAGAGACACATTACATAGATATAGACACATTATATAGATATAGACACATTACATAGATAGAGATACAAGACACATTACACAGATATAGACACATTACAGAGATACAAGACACATTACAGAGATATAGACACATTACAGAGATACAGACACATTACATAAGATATAGACACATTACATAGAATAGACACATTACATAGATATAGACACATTACAGAGATATAGACACATTACATAGATACAGACACATTACATAGATAATGACACATTACAGATATAGACACATTGCATAGATATAGACACATTACATAGGTACAGACACATTACATAGATACAGACACAATACATAGATACAGACACATTACATAGATATAGACACATTACATAGATATAGACACATTACATAGATAGAGATACAGACACATTACATAGATAAAGACACATTACATAGATATAGACACATTACATAGATATAGACACATTACATAGATAGAGATACAGACACATTACATAGATACAGACACATTACAGAGATACAGACACATTACAGAGATATAGACACATTACAGAGATACAGACACATTACATAGATATAGACACATTACATAGATATAGACACATTACATAGATAGAGATACAGACACATTACATAGATACAGACACATTACATAGATATAGACACATTACATAGATATAGACACATTACATAGATAGAGATACAGACACATTACATAGATACAGACACATTACAGAGATACAGACACATTACAGAGATATAGACACATTACAGAGATACAGACACAGATTACATAGATATAGACACATTACATAGATACAGACACATTACATAGATATAGACACATACAGAGATACAGACACATTACATAGATACAGACACATTACACTAGATAATGACACATTACATAGATATAGACACATTACATAGATATAGACACATTACATAGATAGAGACACATTACATAGATATAGACACATTACATAGATATAGACACATTACATAGGTACAGACACATTACATAGATATAGACACATTACATAGATATAGACACATTACATAGATATAGACACATTACATAGATACAGACACATTACAGAGATACAGACACATTACAGAGATACAGACACATTACATGATATAGACACATTACATAGATATAGACACATTACATATATATAGACACATTACATAGATAGAGACACATTACATAGATATAGACACATTATATAGATACAGACACATTACATAGATATAGACACATTACATAGATATAGACACATTACATAGATATAGACACATTACAGAGATACAGACACATTACATAGATATAGACACATTACATAGATATAGACACATTATATGATATAGACACATTACATAGATACAGACACATTACATAGATACAGACACATTACAGAGATACAGACACATTACATAGATACAGACACATTACAGAGATACAGACACATTACAGAGATATAGACACATTACAGAGATACAGACACATTACATAGATATAGACACATTACATAGATACAGACACATTACATAGATATAGACACATTACAGAGATACAGACACATTACATAGATACAGACACATTACATAGATAATGACACATTACATAGATATAGACACATTACATAGATATAGACACATTACATAGGTACAGACACATTACATAGATACAGACACATTACATAGATACAGACACATTACATAGATATAGACACATTACATAGATATAGACACATTACATAGATAGAGATACAGACACATTACATAGATAAAGACACATTACATAGATATAGACACATTACATAGATATAGACACATTACATAGATAGAGATACAGACACATTACATAGATACAGACACATTACAGAGATACAGACACATTACAGAGATATAGACACATTACAGAGATACAGACACATTACATAGATATAGACACATTACATAGATATAGACACATTACATAGATAGAGATACAGACACATTACATAGATACAGACACATTACATAGATATAGACACATTACATAGATATAGACACATTACATAGATAGAGATACAGACCCATTACATAGATACAGACACATTACAGAGATACAGACACATTACAGAGATATAGACACATTACAGAGATACAGACACATTACATAGATATAGACACATTACATAGATACAGACACATTACATAGATATAGACACATTACAGAGATACAGACACATTACATAGATACAGACACATTACATAGATAATGACACATTACATAGATATAGACACATTACATAGATATAGACACATTACATAGATAGAGACACATTACATAGATATAGACACATTACATAGATATAGAGACATTACATAGGTACAGACACATTACATAGATATAGACACATTACATAGATATAGACACATTACATAGATATAGACACATTACATAGATACAGACACATTACAGAGATACAGACACA
The DNA here is from genome assembly GCF_020615455.1 of Coregonus clupeaformis. Taxonomy (NCBI): domain Eukaryota; kingdom Metazoa; phylum Chordata; class Actinopteri; order Salmoniformes; family Salmonidae; genus Coregonus; species Coregonus clupeaformis. The sequence continues at coordinate 54,049,914 of NC_059211.1, read as the reverse complement.
TTACAGAGATACAGACACATTACATAGATATAGACACATTACATAGATATAGACACATTACATAGATATAGACACATTACATAGATATAGACACATTACATAGATATAGACACATTACATAGATATAGACACATTACATAGATAGAGATACAGACACATTACATAGATACAGACACATTACACAGATATAGACACATTACATAGATATAGACACATTACATAGATACAGACACATTACATAGATACAGACACATTACAGAGATACAGACACATGACATAGATACAGACACATTACAGAGATACAGACACATTACAGAGATACAGACACATTCCATAGATATAGACACATTACATAGATACAGACACATTACATAGATATAGACACATTACAGAGATATAGACACATTACATAGATACAGACACATTACAGAGATACAGACACATTACATAGATACAGACACATTACAGAGATACAGACACATTACAGAGATATAGACACATTACAGAGATACAGACACATTACATAGATATAGACACATTACATAGATATAGACACATTACATAGATATAGACACATTACATAGATATAGACACATTACATAGATATAAACACATTACATAGATATAGACACATTACATAGATACAGACATATTACATAGATACAGACACATTACAGAGATATAGACACATTACATAGATAGAAATATAGACACATTACATAGATATAGACACATTACATAGATATAGACACATTACATAGATACAGACACATTACATAGATACAGACACATTACATAGATATAGACACATTACATAGATATAGACACATTACATAGATACAGACACATTACATAGATATAGACACATTACATAGATACAGACATATTACATAGATACAGACACATTACATAGATATAGACACATTACATAGATACAGACACATTACATAGATATAGACACATTACATAGATAGAGATACAGACACATTACATAGATATAGACACATTACATAGATATAGACACATTACATAGATACAGACACATTACATAGATATATACACATTACATAGATATAGACACATTACATAGATAGAGACACATTACATAGATATAGACACATTATATAGATATAGACACATTACATAGATAGAGATACAGACACATTACATAGATACAGACACATTACAGAGATACAGACACATTACAGAGATATAGACACATTACAGAGATACAGACACATTACATAGATATAGACACATTACATAGATACAGACACATTACATAGATATAGACACATTACAGAGATACAGACACATTACATAGATACAGACACATTACATAGATAATGACACATTACATAGATATAGACACATTACATAGATATAGACACATTACATAGGTACAGACACATTACATAGATACAGACACATTACATAGATACAGACACATTACATAGATATAGACACATTACATAGATATAGACACATTACATAGATAGAGATACAGACACATTACATAGATAAAGACACATTACATAGATATAGACAATTACATAGATATAGACACATTACATAGATAGAGATACAGACACATTACATAGATACAGACACATTACAGAGATACAGACACATTACAGAGATATAGACACATTACAGAGATACAGACACATTACATAGATATAGACACATTACATAGATATAGACACATTACATAGATAGAGATACAGACACATTACATAGATACAGACACATTACATAGATATAGACACATTACATAGATATAGACACACATTACATAGATAGAGATACAGACACATTACATAGATACAGACACATTACAGAGATACAGACACATTACAGAGATATAGACACATTACAGAGATACAGACACATTACATAGATATAGACACATTACATAGATACAGACACATTACATAGATATAGACACATTACAGAGATACAGACACATTACATAGATACAGACACATTACATAGATAATGACACATTACATAGATATAGACACATTACATAGATATAGACACATTACATAGATAGAGACACATTACATAGATATAGACACATTACATAGATATAGACACATTACATAGGTACAGACACATTACATAGATATAGACACATTACATAGATATAGACACATTACATAGATATAGACACATTACATAGATACAGACACATTACAGAGATACAGACACATTACAGAGATACAGACACATTACATAGATATAGACACATTACATAGATATAGACACATTACATATATATAGACACATTACATAGATAGAGACACATTACATAGATATAGACACATTATATAGATACAGACACATTACATAGATATAGACACATTACATAGATATAGACACATTACATAGATATAGACACATTACAGAGATACAGACACATTACATAGATATAGACACATTACATAGATATAGACACATTATATAGATATAGACACATTACATAGATATAGACACATTACATAGATATAGACACATTACATAGATATAGACACATTACATAGATATAAACACATTACATAGATATAGACACATTACATAGATACAGACACATTACATAGATATAGACACATTACATAGATACAGACATATTACATAGATACAGACACATTACAGAGATATAGACACATTACATAGATAGAAATATAGACACATTACATAGATATAGACACATTACATAGATATAGACACATTACATAGATACAGACACATTACATAGATACAGACACATTACATAGATATAGACACATTACATAGATATAGACACATTACATAGATACAGACACATTACATAGATATAGACACATTACATAGATACAGACATATTACATAGATACAGACACATTACATAGATATAGACACATTACATAGATACAGACACATTACATAGATATAGACACATTACATAGATAGAGATACAGACACATTACATAGATATAGACACATTACATAGATATAGACACATTACATAGATACAGACACATTACATAGATATATACACATTACATAGATATAGACACATTACATAGATAGAGACACATTACATAGATATAGACACATTATATAGATATAGACACATTACATAGATAGAGATACAGACACATTACATAGATACAGACACATTACAGAGATACAGACACATTACAGAGATATAGACACATTACAGAGATACAGACACATTACATAGATATAGACACATTACATAGATACAGACACATTACATAGATATAGACACATTACAGAGATACAGACACATTACATAGATACAGACACATTACATAGATAATGACACATTACATAGATATAGACACATTACATAGATATAGACACATTACATAGGTACAGACACATTACATAGATACAGACACATTACATAGATACAGACACATTACATAGATATAGACACATTACATAGATATAGACACATTACATAGATAGAGATACAGACACATTACATAGATAAAGACACATTACATAGATATAGACACATTACATAGATATAGACACATTACATAGATAGAGATACAGACACATTACATAGATACAGACACATTACAGAGATACAGACACATTACAGAGATATAGACACATTACAGAGATACAGACACATTACATATATATAGACACATTACATAGATATAGACACATTACATAGATAGAGATACAGACACATTACATAGATACAGACACATTACATAGATATAGACACATTACATAGATATAGACACATTACATAGATAGAGATACAGACACATTACATAGATACAGACACATTACAGAGATACAGACACATTACAGAGATATAGACACATTACAGAGATACAGACACATTACATAGATATAGACACATTACATAGATACAGACACATTACATAGATATAGACACATTACAGAGATACAGACACATTACATAGATACAGACACATTACATAGATAATGACACATTACATAGGTACAGACACATTACATAGATATAGACACATTACATAGATATAGACACATTACATAGATATAGACACATTACATAGATACAGACACATTACAGAGATACAGACACATTACAGAGATACAGACACATTACATAGATATAGACACATTACATAGATATAGACACATTACATATATATAGACACATTACATAGATAGAGACACATTACATAGATATAGACACATTATATAGATACAGACACATTACATAGATATAGACACATTACATAGATATAGACACATTACATAGATATAGACACATTACAGAGATACAGACACATTACATAGATATAGACACATTACATAGATATAGACACATTATATAGATATAGACACATTACATAGATACAGACACATTACATAGATACAGACACATTACAGAGATACAGACACATTACAGAGATACAGACACATTACAGAGATATAGACACATTACAGAGATACAGACACATTACATAGATATAGACACATTACATAGATACAGACACATTACATAGATATAGACACATTACAGAGATACAGACACATTACATAGATACAGACACATTACATAGATAATGACACATTACATAGATATAGACACATTACATAGATATAGACACATTACATAGGTACAGACACATTACATAGATACAGACACATTACATAGATACAGACACATTACATAGATATAGACACATTACATAGATATAGACACATTACATAGATAGAGATACAGACACATTACATAGATAAAGACACATTACATAGATATAGACACATTACATAGATATAGACACATTACATAGATACAGACACATTACAGAGATACAGACACATTACAGAGATATAGACACATTACAGAGATACAGACACATTACATAGATATAGACACATTACATAGATATAGACACATTACATAGATAGAGATACAGACACATTACATAGATACAGTTGCAGCGGAGGGTGCAGAGTTGGTTGCCGGGTTAGTGGTAGCCAGGTGGAAAGCATGGCCAGCCGTAGCAAAATGCTTGTTGAAATTCTCGATTATTGTAGATTTATTGGTGGTGATAGTGTTTCCTAGCCTCAGTACAGTGGGCAGCTGGGAGGAAGTGCTCTTATTCTCCATGGACTTTACAGTGTCCCAAAACTTTTTGGAGTTAGTGCTACAGGATGCACATTTCTGTTTGAAAAAGTTAGCCTTTGCTTTCCTGACTGCTTGTGTATATTGGTTCCTAACTTCCCTGAAAAGTTGCATATCGCGGGGCTATTTGATGCTAATGCAGTACGCCACAGGATGTTTTTGTGCTGGTCAAGGGCAGTCAAGTCTGAGGAGAACCAGGGGCTATATCTGTTCTTAGTTCTGTATTTTTTGAATGGGGCATGTTTATTTAAGATTGAGAGGAAATTACTTTTAAAGAACAACCAGGCATCCTCTACTAACGGAATGAGATCTATATCCATCCAGGATACCTGGGCCAGGTCAATTAGGAAGGCCTGCTATATACAGTGGGGAGAACAAGTATTTGATACTGTCACAAGCCGGGCTAGAACTCCGGTCTCAGATGTGTAGAGCTGGGGGTACTACCCCTTAGCCACAGAGGAGATGTTGTAGGACCCAAATGAAACACCCAAGGCAATACTCCAGGCAAGTAGATTTAATGTTCCAAAACAGGAGGCAAAACAAAACAACTCCACGAGGGGAGAAAAACAAACTAAAGATAACTTCGAACAACTTACTAGGACTGACACGGTGGGACAAAGCAGGAGACACATAGTCAGGACGCAATAACCAAGTGAGAAACAAGGGGAAAACACACAGCTAAAATACTAAAGGGAAAACAAGGCACAGGTGACCTGGATCAAACTAATGAGGACACATGAGGAAGAACAAAGGCAGAGGGGGAACACAGCTGACCTCTAGAGGCCAGGAGACAAACAGGAGAAGCAGGAAGCTGACAGGACCCCTCCTCTAGGAACGACTCCTGACGTTCCTTCCAGAACACCCTGGCCTCAGGGGTGCGAAAATCTCGGACCAACCCTGGATCCAGGATGTCCCTGGCTGGAACCCAGGAGCGCTCCTCTGGCCCGTAGCCCTCCCAGTCCACCAGATACTGCAGAGAGTTCTGGACCCTCCGGGAGTCCAGTATCCGGCGGACTGTGTAGGCTGGCTGGCCGTCAATAATCCTGGGAGGTGGCGGGGTCTGCGTGGGGGCAAAGGGAGAAGACAAGACAGGTTTAATAAGTGAAACATGGAAAGTGGGGTTAATACGAAGGGAGCGAGGGAGAACCAAACGATAAGACACAGGGTTAACCTTTCTAGCAATGCGGAAAGGGCCGATGTATCTCTGGGAAAGCTTCTTGGATTCGACCCGGAGGGGCAGGTTCTTAGTGGCCAACCAAACTCTCTGACCAGCTCGGAAACTAGGGGCCGTCCGGGCGGTGGCGATTAGCCTGACTTTGGTATCTCTGGGAGGTCCGAAGGAGGGCACGCCTGGCCTTCTTCCAGGTCCGCCACAGCGTTGGACAAAGCGCTGGGCCGAGGGAACACCAACCTGCGCCTCCTCCTCTGGAAATAATGGAGGGTTGTAACCGAACTGGCATTCGAATGGGGACAATCCGGTGGCTGAGGACTGGAGGGTGTTGTGGGCATATTCAGCCCAAATGATATAGGTGGCCCAAGACGTGGGATTACTGGCCGCCATACACCGCAGGGTGGTCTCCAGATCCTGATTAATCCGTTCCGTTTGGCCATTAGACTCTGGATGGAACCCCGACGATAGGCTGGCTGTGGCCCCAACAAGCCTGCAGAAGGCCCCAAAACCGGGACGAGAATTGGGGACCTCGGTCAGAGACCACGTCCAGGGGAATACCAAATATCCGGAAGACATGGTTCATGAGGAGCTCAGCAGTCTCCTTAGCCGAGGGCAGCTTGGGCAGGGGAATAAACCGGGCAGCCTTAGAGAACCGGTCTACCACCACTAGGATGACGGTGTTGCCCTGGGATAGAGGAAGTCCCGTAACAAAGTCCAGAGAAAGGTGTGACCATGGCCTTCGAGGAACAGGTAAGGGATGGAGCAGTCCCTGGGGTCGCTGGCGTGTCGACTTTCCCTGGTTGCACACAGGGCAGGCCTCAACATAGACCTGCACGTCCTTCTTGATGGACGGCCACCAAAACCGCCGTCGGAGGAACTCCAGTGTGCGAGCACTGCCTGGATGGCATGTCAAGGGCGACTCATGACCCCACTGCAAGACGCGGGCCCGAACAGAGAGAGGGAACGTACAGGCGACCGGCAGGACCACCGCCTGGATCGGGCTCCTGGACAAGAGCTTCTCGTACTCCCTCTTTCTAGTTCCCACTGAAGAGGTGCGACGATCCTAGACCTCGGAATAATCGATGCCAAGGGCTTCTCTTGTACCTCGGGAGAATAGACTCGAGACAGAGCATCCGGCTTGACGTTCTTGGTGCCAGGTCGGTAAGTCAGGAGGAACTGGAATCGATTAAAGAAAAGAGACCATCGTGCTTGCCGAGGGTTCATCCGCTTAGCCTGTTGGAGATATTCCAGGTTCTTGTGGTCTGTGAGAACCTGGAAAGGGTGCTGAGCCCCCTCAAGCCAATGGCGCCACTCCTCCAAGGCCAGTTTTACCGCAAGCAACTCTAGATCCCCCACGTGGTAGTTGCGCTCGGCCTCAGACAGGCGGCGAGACATGAAGGCACAAGGGTGTAATCTCCCATCCGCACCCCTCTGTGACAGGACGGCTCCTACCCCCACTTCTGAGGCGTCCACCTCCACCACGAAAGGTCTTTCTGGGTCAGGGGTCACCAGAATCGGAGCAGAAGTGAAGCGGCGCTTGAGATCCTCGAAGGCCCCTGCTGCTTCCGGACCCCAGTGAATCTTGGTCCCTCCTCCCTTGGTAAGCGTCGTCAAGGGGGCTACCACCGAGCTGAAATTCTTGATGAACTTCCGATAGAAGTTAGAAAAGCCAATGAACCGTTGAACCTCCTTGACCGTGGCAGGTGTGGGCCAATCGTGGACCGCCTTGACCTTCTTGGGATCCATCTCTAGGTGCCCGGGAGTGACAATAAACCCGAGAAACTGAGTCTGAGAAACATGAAATTCACACTTCTCAGGCTTAACGTAGAGGTGATTGTCAAGGAGCCTCTGGAGAACCCGGCTAACATGCCCCTCATGCTCCTTCAGTGACCTCGAGAAGATGAGGATATCGTCCAGGTACACGAAGACGAACAGATTAAGCATATCCCAAGAACATCATTAATCAGGGCTTGGAATACTGCGGGGGCATTGGTGAGCCCGAACGGCATCACCCGATATTCATAGTGCCCCGTGGGCGTGTTGAACGCCGTCTTCCATTCGTCTCCTGGCCGGATCCGCACGAGATGGTAAGCATTGCGGAGATCCAGCTTAGTAAAAATGGAAGCCCCTTGAAGCAGCTCAAAAGCAGTGGCCATGAGAGGAAGGGGGTATCGATTCCGAACCGTGATCTTGTTGAGTCCCCGGTAATCAATACAAGGCCTAAGACCCCCGTCTTTCTTTTCAACAAAAAAGAAGCCCGCCCCAGCCGGGAAGTAGAGGCATAGATGAGGCCGGCTGCCAAGGACTCCTTAATGTAGGTGTCCATAGCTGCGTGCTCGGGGAGGACAAGGAAAAGATCCGACCTCTAGGAGGGCAGCACCCAGGGAGTAGATCAATGGCACAGTCATACGTGCGATGAGGCGGTAAGGCAGTAGCCCGGGCCTTGCTGAACACTGCCTTGAACCGATGGTAAACACTGGGGACTCGGGAGACGTCAACAGACTCTTGAAACTGGGTACTAGGGGCTGAGGGACTCTGAAGCATGCAGGTGAGTTGGCAAGTGGGACCCCAGCTTAGAATGGTGCCAGTAGGCCAGTCGATCTGGGGATTATGTCTGCATAGCCAAGGGTGACCCAGGATAATAGGATACTCGGGAGAGTCAATGAGATAGAAGGTCTCCTCCTGCTGGTGTTGAGAGATGGTAAGTCGCAGGGACTGAGTCGCCTCAGTAACCTTTCCTGGTTCCAGAGGTCTGCCATCTAAGGCTGTAACTGCCTGGGGTTGAGGAAGTAGTTGGGTAGGGATCTTAAGTTCCTTAGCCAAGGTTACATCCATAAAATCACCTGCGGCACCGGAATCGATCATAGCCTGGACCCGATGCTGGTGGCCCTCCCAGGACAGAGTGGCTGGAATAGCTAGGACCGCGTTAGTAGGAGGAGCTCTAATTTTCCCCATCACAACCCTCCTGTAGCTGGGCGGGGACAGGCGTTTCCCCGAAAGCTCGGGGCAAGTGGAGCGGAAATGGCCGGCAACCCCGCAGTAGAGGCACCGACGCTCCCTCATGCGACGTTCCCTTTCGTTGGGAGAAAGCCTGGAACGGCCTAACTGCATGCTCTCCGGGAATCCTGGGGCAGTTCAGGAGCCGGGGCAGCTCTGAATGACGGAGTCCAAACAGGAGAAACAGAGCTGCTCAGAGGAACTTGGGACTGAGACACCTGACGGCGAGCCGTTCTCCGCTCTCTTAGACGATTGTCCAGGCGGATGGCCAAGGCTATGAGGGACTCGAGATCTCAGCTGGTTCTCGGGTGGCTAACTCATCTTGAAGGGGGCTCAGATAACCCTCCCTGAAAGCAGACCCTCAGCGCTTCCTCATTCCATCCGCTCCTTGCTGCTATGGTCCGGAAATCAATGGCAAAATCTGCCGTGCTTCGGGGGCCCTGACGGAGAGACAGTAGGCGCTTGGAAGCCTCCCGCCCACTGACAGGATGATCGAACACCCGCTTGAACTCTTCTACAAATGCAGCGTGGGAGTCACAACAGGCCTCCTGGAACTGCCACACCGCAGAAGCCCAGGCGAGCGCCTTTTCTGAAAGAAGGGTAATGATGTAGGCAATCTTGGAACGGTCTGTGGGAAAACTTGAGGGTTGGAGCTCGAAGGTGAGGGAGCATTGGGTGAGGAAACCCTGGCAAGAGCTTGGATCCCCAGAAAAGGGCTTGGGAGGTGGTAGTCGGGGCTCCGCCAACCGAGAAGGCCTGTCGTCACTGGGGGTGACCTGGGGGAAGGGAGAGGACCAGGGAGGCGTTCAAAGAGCTGGCGAAGGGCACTCATCATTTCGGCCAAGAGTTGAGAATGACTAGCCATCAGCTCCTCTTGTCGGCTGAGAACGGCTTCATGGCGCTGGAAAGAAGCCTCATGTCGAGTGATCACCGCCAACAGGTCCTGGGAACTGAGTGTTTCTGGGTCCATGATTGACTTGGTTATTCTGTCACAAGCCGGGCTAGAACTCCGGTCTCAGATGTGTAGAGCTGGGGGTACTACCCCTTAGCCACAGAGGAGATGTTGTAGGACCCAAATGAAACACCCAAGGCAATACTCCAGGCAAGTAGATTTAATGTTCCAAAACAGGAGGCAAAACAAAACAACTCCACGAGGGGAGAAAAACAAACTAAAGATAACTTCGAACAACTTACTAGGACTGACACGGTGGGACAAAGCAGGAGACACATAGTCAGGACGCAATAACCAAGTGAGAAACAAGGGGAAAACACACAGCTAAAATACTAAAGGGAAAACAAGGCACAGGTGACCTGGATCAAACTAATGAGGACACATGAGGAAGAACAAAGGCAGAGGGGAACACAGCTGACCTCTAGAGGCCAGGAGACAAACAGGAGAAGCAGGAAGCTGACAGATACACTGCCGATTTTGCAGGTTTTCCTACTTACAAAGCATGTAGAGGTCTGTAATTTTTATCATAGGTACACTTCAACTGTGTGAGACGGAATCTAAAACAAAAATCCAGAAAATCACATTGTATGATTTTTAAGTAATTAATTTGCATGTTATTGCATGACATAAGTATTTGATACATCAGAAAAGCAGAACTTAATATTTGGTACAGAAACCTTTGTTTGCAATTACAGAGATCATACGTTTCCTGTAGGTCTTGACCAGGTTTGCACACACTGCAGCAGGGATTTTGGCCCTCTCCTCCATACAGACCTTCTCCAGATCCTTCAGGTTTCGGGGCTGTCGCTGGGCAATACGGACTTTCAGCTCCCTCCAAAGATTTTCTATTGGGTTCAGGTCTGGAGACTTGCTAGGCCACTCCAGGACCTTGAGATGCTTCTTACGGAGCCACTCCTTAGTTGCCCTGGCTGTGTGTTTCGGGTCGTTGTCATGCTGGAAGACCCAGCCACGACCCATCTTCAATGCTCTTACTGAGGGAAGGAGGTTGTTGGCCAAGATCTCGCGATACATGGCCCCATCCATCCTCCCCTCAATATGGTGCAGTCGTCCTATCCCCTTTGCAGAAAAGCATCCCCAAAGAATGATGTTTCCACCTCCATGCTTCACGGTTGGGATGGTGTTCTTGGGGTTGTACTCATCCTTCTTCTTCCTCCAAACACGGCGAGTGGAGATTAGACCAAAAAGCTATATTTTTGTCTCATCAGACCACATTACCTTCTCCCATTCCTTCTCTGGATAATCCAGATGGTCATTGGCAAACTTCAGACCGGCCTGGACATGCGCTGGCTTGAGCAGGGGGACCTTGCGTGCGCTGCAGGATTTGAATCCATGACGGCGTAGTGTGTTACTAATCGTTTTCTTTGAGACAGTGGTCCCAGCTCTCTTCAGGTCATTGACCAGGTCCTGCCGTGTAGTTATGGGCTGATCCCTCACCTTCCTCATGATCATTGATGCCACACGAGGTAAGATCTTGCATGGAGCCCCAGACTGAGGGTGATTGACCGTCATCTTGAACTTCTTCCATTTTCTAATAATTGCGCCAACAGTTGTTGCCTTCTCACCAAGCTGCTTGCCTATTGTCCTGTAGCCCATCCCAGCCCTGTGCAGGTCTACAATTTTATCCCTGATGTCCTTACACAGCTCTCTGGTCTTGGCCATTGTGGAGAGGTTGGAGTCTGTTTGATTGAGTGTGTGGACAGGTGTCTTTTATACAGGTAACGAGTTCAAACAGGTGCAGTTAATACAGGTAATGAGTGGAGAACAGGAGGGCTTCTTAAAGAAAAACTAACAGGTCTGTGAGAGCCGGAATTCTTACTGGTTGGTAGGTGATCAAATACTTATGTCATGCAATAAAATGCAAATTAATTACTTAAAAATCATAGAATGTGATTTTCTGGATTTTTGTTTTAGATTCCGTCTCTCACAGTTGAAGTGTACCTATGATAAAAATTACAGACCTCTACATGCTTTGTAAGTAGGAAAACCTGCAAAATCGGCAGTGTATCAAATACTTATTCTCCCCACTGTAGATGTTATATTTGAGATTCTTCAAATAGCCACCCTTTGCCTTGATGACAGCTTTGCACACTCTTGGCATTCTCTCAACCAGCTTCATGAGGTAATCACCTGGAATGCATTTCAATTAACAGGTGTGCCTTCTTAAAAGTTCATTTGTGGAATTTCTTTCCTTCTTAATGCGTTTGAGCCAATCAGTTGTGTTGTGACAATGTAGGGTTGGTATACAGAAGATACCCTATTTGGTAAAAGACCAAGTCCATACTATGGCAAGAACAGCTCAAATAAGCAAAGAGAAACAACAGTCCATCATTACTTTAAGACATGAAGGTCAGTTTCAAGAACTTTGAAAGTTCCTTCAAGTGCAGTTGCAAAAACCATCAAGCGCTATGATGAAACTGGCTCTCATGAGGACCGCCACAGGAATGGAAGACCCAGAGTTACCTCTGCTGCAGAGGATAGGTTCATTAGAGCTACCAGCCTCAGAAATTGCAGCCCAAATAAATGCTTCACAGAGTTCAAGTAACAGACACATCTCAACATCAACTGTTCAGAGGAGACTGTGTGAATCAGGCGTTCATGGTCGAATTGCTGCAAAGAAACCACTACTAAAGGACACCAATAAGAAGAAGATACTTTCTTGGGTCAAGAAACATTAGCAATGGACATTAGACCGGTGGAAATTTGTTATTTGGTCTGGAGTCCAAATTAGAGATTTTTGGTTCCAACCGCTGTGTCTTTGTGAGACACGATGTGGGTGAACGGATGATCTCCACATGTGTAGTTCCCACCGTAAAGCATGGAGGAGGAGGTGTTATGGTGTTGGGTGCTTTGCTGGTGACACTGTCTGTGATTTATTTAGAATTCAAGGCACACTTAACCAGCATGGCTACCACAGCATTCTGCAGCGATACGCCATCCCATCTGGTTTGGGCTTAGTGGGACTATAATTTGATTTTCAACAGGACAATGACCCAACACACCTCCAGGCTGTGTAAGGGCTATTTTACCAAGAAGGAAAGTGATGGAGTTCTGCATCAGATGGTTTGGGATGAGTCGGACGGCAGAGTGAAGGAAAAGCAGGCAACAAGTGCTCAGCATATGTGGGAACTCCTTCAAGACTGTTGGAAAAGCATTCCAGGTGAAGCTGGTTGAGAGAATGCCAAGAGTGTGCAAAGCTGTCATCAAGGGATAGGGTGGCTGTTTTGATTTGTTTAACACTTTTTTGGTTACAACATGATTTCATATGTGTTATTTCATAGTTTTGATGTCTTCACTATTATTCTACAATGTAGAAAATAGTAAAAATTAAGAAAAACACTGGAATGAGTAGGTCTAAAACTTTTGACCGGTTGTGTACATTACATACTGTAGATACAGACTTGAAAAAAATGGTTCTGTTGCTCGATGATTAGCCAGCTTTTGACATTCTTTTTAAATTAAGTTATGGTCGGAATGGCTTTGCGTTGCTGTGGTAGTTTGTTCCACTCAACAGTGCCGGTATAAAATAAGGTGTTCTTACCAAATAGACAGGCAACACGAGAGTCTCTGGATCTGGTGTTGTATTACAATGTATTGGTGGACATCTCTAAAGTAAGTAAAATCATTCGCTAAGCACGTGGGGACTGAGTCAGTAATAAATATATGGACCAGACCAAGTTGAATTAATGTTATCCTTTTCTCCACATATAGCCAGCCTAGCTTCTTAAAATGCTTGACCACCAGAGGAGTATGAGGTGGGAGTTTAAGTACAGTTCGAACCAGCTTGTTTTGGCTGGTCTGTAGCTTATTGTTTAGATGTTTGGGGCTGCTGGTCAACCATGATGTGCACGCATAATCAAAGTGACACTGAACTAGCATACCTGCCAGAGTCTTTAGGGGAGGGGTGTCAAACTCATTCCACAGAGAGTCCAGTGTCTGTGTTTTTTAAAAGTTTTTCCTTTCAGTTAACACATAGACAACCAGGTGAAGGGAGTTCCTTACTAATTAGTGACCTTAATTCATCAATCAAGTACAAGGGTTTAGCGAGAAACCCGGCCCTCCGTGGAATGAGTTTGACACGTGCTTTAGGGTGTCACTATCAAGATATTTTGAGGTCCGAGCAAGGAATTACATTTTTTGGTTTCTCTTTGTTAAAATCTTAAGGGCCATAGTCTCACCAGTCAGGTACCTAATTCACACCCAAGGTAGCCAACTAAGGTTTTTGGTGTAACCACTGAGTTGCCCACTTTGACACTAAAACCAGTGGTCCTTGCAAGCTTTACTCTGGAACCAAATAAGATGGATTCTGTTTTTCCAAGATGCAGAGAAAGTTTGTTATCTGAAAGCCATTTACTGGTATTGGATAACTCTGCACTAAGGATCTCTTCCACTGAGACTTGGTTCTTATGGGAGCCCAGCAGAGCAGAGTAATCTGCATACAAAACTATTAACAAGTGTTGAGGGCTGAGGCCGCCCGCCAACCACACACAGACACACATACACACACACACAAACACGCACACATGCACACACATGCACACAAACACGCACACAAACACGCACGCACGCACACACGCACACACACACACACACACACACACACACACACACACACACACACACACACACACACACACACACACACACACACACACACACACACACACACACACACACACACACACACACACACACACACACACACACACACACACACACACACACACTCACAACCTCCCACCCAGGTCTTACTGCCTTATTAAAAGCAGTGAGGGTTTCGAGTTCAGGGTTGCTGAGAGAGTACAGAGCATAAATATGTGATGGCGGCGGCACTATCAGCTGGTCAGTTTACGGAGTGTGATCGATGATAGCCCAGGCCGGCACACTCCCTACAAACATCTTAAGCGGATGAGGTTTTGCCTAATTGGGAGCTTTGCAGCACAGATCAGATTCGGCCTCATTTGATGCTGATCATGAAGTCCCAGGAAACAGCCTGTGAGATTTCTGCTGGCTGCTTGCTGTCTTCATTTGTAGGCCGGTCACAGCTCTAACCTGCCAATTTGACCTACATAGTATTATACCTGAAAGATAATTATCTCCATCCCCTCCGTTCTAGAGGGGTTATGAACACAGGCACGCACACACACGCAAGCATGCGGGAGTGCACACACTCACACACACACACACACACACACGCACACACACACGCACGCTCTCTCTCTCTCACCATGGGGCTGAGCTTCTATTTTAATCCTGGCGGCTCCCTGTGAAGGGAGGAGGAAGTTCCAATTAAAATTAAAATAAGCTATTTTAACGGTCTCTTAAATTGACAACTGAACAATGATTTTCGTATTGGTAACTGTCAAAGGTCTTGGAAAATCCTCGGTTGATAAGGCCCAACGCATCCAATTAGGACCGGAGCAGGGCCTCAGCCAGTAATGATTTCATCCATGTCCCTGAAGATGTGGCGCGGACACTTATGGGCAAATTACAGACAAAAAGGCTTGCTGTATTGATGAGGGGGAGAACATACTGTTTTCCATGTTCCCATCAGGTAGAGGAGGAACAAGTCTAGAGAGAAGGACCGAGGTGCCTGATGTTCGGCCCCTACTCTCGCCTGTCTCGCTTTCTAACTATCGCTCTCTCCCCTTTGTTCTCTCAATCTCGGCCCTAGTATCTCTAGCCTTCTCTCTCTCTCTCTCTCTCTCTCTCTCTCTCTCCTCTGTCTCTCTCTCTCTC
Organism: Coregonus clupeaformis; assembly: GCF_020615455.1. Classification (NCBI taxonomy): domain Eukaryota; kingdom Metazoa; phylum Chordata; class Actinopteri; order Salmoniformes; family Salmonidae; genus Coregonus; species Coregonus clupeaformis. Next base: position 54,033,885 of record NC_059211.1, on the reverse strand, counting down.
TCTCTCTCTCTCTCTCTCTCCTCTCTCTCTCTCTCTCTCTCTCTCTCTCTCTCTCTCTCTCTCTATCTCTATATATATATATATACATATATATCAGTTGAAGTCAGAAGTTTACACACACTTAGGTTGGAGTCATTAAAACTCGTTTTTCAACCACTCCACAAATTTCTTTTTAACAAACTGTAGTTTTGGCAAGTCGGTTATGACATCTACTTTGTGCATGACACAAGTAATTTTTCAAACAATCGTTTACAGACAGATTATTTCACTTATAATTCAAGTATCACAATTCCAGTGGGTCAGAAGTTTACATACACTAAGTTGACTGTGCCTTTAAACAGTTTTTCTGCAAAGGGACTAGGACGACTGATCCGTGTAAAAGAAAGAATGAATGGGGCCATGTATCGTGAGATTTTGAGTGAAAACCTCCTTCCATCAGCAAGGGCATTGAAGATTAAACGTGGCTGGGTCTTTCAGCATGACAATGATCCCAAACACACTGCCCGGGCAACGAAGGAGTGGCTTCGTAAGAAGCATTTCAAGGTCCTGGAGTGGCCTAGCCAGTCTCCAGATCTCAACCCCATAGAAAATCTTTGGAGGGAGTTGAAAGTCCGTGTTGGCCAGCGACAGCCCCAAAACATCACTGCTCTAGAGGAGATCTGCATGGAGGAATGGGCCAAAATACCAGCAACAGTGTTTGAAAACCTTGTAAGACTTACAGAAAACGTTTGACATGTGTCATTGCCAACAAAGGGTATATAACAAAGTATTGAGAAATGTTTGTTATTGACCAAATACTTTTTTTCCACCATAATTTGCAAATAAATTCATTAAAAATCCTACAATGTGATTTTCTGGAGAAAAAAAATCTCATTTTGTCTGTCATAGTTGACGTGTACCTATGATGAAAATTACAGGCCTCTCTCATCTTTTTAAGTGGGAGAACTTGCACAATTGGTGGCTGACTAAATACTTTTTTCCCCACTGTATATATATATATATATATATATATATATATATATATATATATATATATATAACATAACCGTGGCCTTGCTCATATGTGAAATCCTTTGCTGGCTTGACCCTACCAGACTAGTGTCTGTTGACGTGTGTCTCAACCCTGCCAGACTAGTGTCTGTTGACGTGTGTCTCAACCCTGGGAAATGCTCATGCCAATAGGAGGGCCTTGAGTGGCTCATCAATAACTTCTGCTAATGCAATTCAAACTGAATGTATCAGTGTGTGTGAGATGGTGTGATTGGATGTTGGTTAGATCAGGGAGCTATTGAAGGCCATTGTGCTCTAGCTAGCTAGGGGGTCATTTTCTATCATTTAATCTCAATGCTTAAGCTCCTGTAAACCAATACTGTTTTGTTGTACTATGCTTCACATAATACGAAGTCCAGTCTATACTGCACTCTTAGAAAAAAGGTGCTATCTAGAACCAAAAAGGGTTATTCAGCTGTCCCCATAAGATAACCTTTTGAAGAACCCCTTTTGGTTCCAGGTAGAACCCTTTTGGGTTCCATGTAGAACCCTTTCCACAGAGGGTTCTACATGGAACCCAAAATAGATCTACCTGGAACCAAAAGGTGTTCTTCAGTGGCGGTCGGTGCCATTTAAAATAATGTTTTTCATCAAATTGGATGATATTTGGATGAAACCAGTAAAAGTAGGGTGACCGAAGTATGAAAAATGACTGTAGCTGGTACATTGATAAAGTACCCCCCCCCCCGTGTCAAACACTTGGATTCAGGAGGCAGTCATTACCAAGGATTTACTTCCGGCTTTATGCAACGTCACATAAAGCCGGAAATGTAATACACTAATGGTAGAGTGTCATTATATTAACTAATTTTAATATATATCACCTTAAAACCATCATCAAATGTGCGCCTACACTTTGCTTTGGCTTTGTTTACAAACCGTAAACTAGCTCATACAGAACGTATGACCAAAGATACTGATAACCTTTCATCTGTGGTGTGACTTTTAGTTAAGCTACTTACCAGCATGTCTTCAAAAGCACACTGTGTTGTGATTGGATGCCATAGTGCACAATTTATGTTAAACCATTAACTGAAGAATGAAGACATCCGACAGCAGTGGCTTCTTCTTTTCATTCCGGGTGGACAGGCTGCATTGAAAATTACGATCATGTCACACATGTGCAGTGCACATTTCGAGCGAAGTTGCTTTTTCAATGGGGGAGAACATTCAATGGGTTTTGCCAGGAAGCTAATCCTGAAGACGGACGCTGTACCATCATGGCAGTGGATCTTGCAAGCGCTGGGGGGTAACACACCTGATATTCAGTATACAGTTGAAGTCGGAAGTTTACATACACTTAGGTTGGAGTCATTAAAACTTGTTTTTCAACCACTCCACACATTTCTTGTTAACAAACTATAGTTTTGTGCATGACACAAGTAATTTTTCTAACAATTGTTTACAGACAGATTATTTCACTTATAATTCACTGTATCACAATTCCACTGGGTCAGAAGTTTACATACACTAAGTTGACTGTACCTTTAAACAGCTTGGAAAATTCCAGAAAATGATGTCATGGCTTTAGAAGCTTCTGATAGGCTAATTGACATCATTTGAGTCAATTGGAGGTGTACCTGTGGATGTATTTCAAGGCCTACCTTCAAACTCAGTGCCTCTTTGCTTGACATCATGGGAAATCAAAATAAATCAGCCAAGACCACAGAAAAAACATTGTAGACCTCCACAAGTCTGGTTCATCCTTGGGAGCAATTTCCAAACGACTGAAGGTACCACGTTCATCTGTACAAACAATAGTACGCAAGTATAAACACCATAGCCATCATACCACGGAGCCATCATACCGCTCAGGAAGGAGACGCGTTCTGTCTCCTTGAGATGAACATACTTTAGTGCGAAAAGTGCAAATCAATCCCAGAACAACAGCAAAGTACCTTGTGAAGATGCTGGAGGAAACAGGTACAAAAGTATCTATATCCACAGTAAAACGAGTCCTATATCGACATAACCTGAAAGGCCGCTCAGCAAGGAAGGAGCCATTGCTCCAAAACCGCCATAAAAAAGCCAGACTATGGTTTGCAACTGCACATGGGGACAAAGACCGTACTTTTTGGAGAAAAGTCCTCTGGTCTGATGAAACAAAAATAGAACTGTTTGTCCATAATGACCATCATTATGTTTGGAGGAAAAAGGGGGTTGCTTGCAAACCGAAGAACACCATCCCAACCATGAAGCATGGGGGTGGCAGCATCATGCTGTGGGGGTGCTTCGCTGCAGGAGGGACTGGTGCACTTCACAAAATAGATAGCATCATGAGGAAGGAAAGCTTGGTCGCAAATGGGTCTTCCAAATGTACAATGACCCCAAGCATACTTCCAAAATTGTGTCAAAATGGCTTAAGGACAACAAAGTCAAGGTATTGGAGTGGCCATCACAAAGCCCTGACCTCAATCCTATAGAAAATTTGTGGGCAGAACTGAAAAAGCATGTGCGAGCAAGGAGGCCTACAAACCTGACTCAGTTACACCAGCTCTGTCAGGAGGAATGGGCCAAAATTCACCCAACTTATTGTGGGAAGCTTGTGGAAGGCTACCCGAAACGTTTGACCCAAATTAAACAATTTAAAGGCAATGCTACCAAATACTAATTGAGTGAATGTAAACTTCTGACCCACTGGGAATGTGATGAAAGAAATCAAAGCTGAAATAAATCATTCTCTCTACTGTTATTCTGACATTTCACATTCTTAAAATAAAGTGGTTTATCCTAACTGACCCAAGACAGGGCATTTTTACTAGGATTAAATGTCAGGAATTGTGAAAAACTGAGTTTAAATGTATTTGGCTAAGGTGTATGTAAACTTCCGACTTCAACTGTATGTTTTTTGTTCTTCCATCCCTAAGCCCCCTACATTGAGTCGGAGAACTGCCAGCACACAGCTGGCACGAAGGAATGTTGTCCACAAAAGGAGTTGCGGTGTGTACAGTATTTGTAATTTACCCCTGAAATCATATTTTGCAATTCCATTGTGTGGGTTGTTGTCTTAGTTGAGGTAGCGTGTCATTGGGGCTAATCATGATAATTAGGTTGTCTTCCCACTATCATCAAGCTGTAATGATAGACATTTTAGAAAATTCTACATCTACTCTGTCTGCACAGCTTCCCTGGCAACCACCGGAATGATGTGATGCAAAATCAGCTTTCTCAAGGCAAAGAAGATGTGCTGTGAAAGCCCAACATACTGCAAGTCAAAGTTATTCATTTCAAATCTGCATCAATTGAGCATTTCAGGCACACAAAATTTAAAATACAAACATTGAAAAGTTTCACAAAAAAGTGTACAACCAAATATTGCATATTTAAAATGGAGTACTTCAAAAACACCAGAAAACACATTGTAGAATGAATAGATCACTACATGAACGAAATGATAGCATCAGAACAGTAAATAAGGAAATTAAATTCTCTACCCATTAAATGTTGTTACATTTTAACAAACATTTCCCTTTTCAAAAACATTACAGGCTATGTAGACAGGCTCCTGGATCTCCTCTTCAATGAGGTCACCATTGGTCCAGTGGCGTATGTGGGGAAGCTGTTCGGGTTGCCCATCCCAGGACCCCTGTCTGCCCAGTTTGAGAGGCCTGACAAGGAGGAGGCCATAGCTGGATTTGTCTTGCGCTTACATTTTGGGGGTGACTGAAGCCAAGTGGATGACTGAAGCCTGCTTGATTGAAGCAGGGTATATGGGTCCCCTTCCTGTCCCTCTCATCTCCTCATCAATCTCTGTAGTTAGTTGCATTTCCTAAAGCCTAAGTAATTCACTTTTATGTGATATGATATCACATTTTGTTACTATGTATTGTTTTTTTAAAAGCATTCAGACGGGAGATGAGAGTTACAAATTGTACGAATCAATGGGGTCCTGCACTCTGTAGGGCAGCCAGGTGCCTATATAAGGCTTACTGTTCTAATTATTTTTGTCCCCCATGATGAAATCAGGGACGGGACTATGCATCTGTGTCCGTCCGTACAGTACGTTCGCTTGTATGTTCGTTAGTCACACGTGATATCTCAGACAGCACTTACCTGATTTTGGCGAAACTTGGGTGAATGATGCGTCTTCCTATAAAAGTCCGGCATTTACAACATGTTTACTGTTGCCTTGTTTAATGTCAAATGATGTCTCACCATTATTTCTCACCTTTATTTCTCATGAGTGTTCATGTTGATCAATATTTTGGCTATGCTGGCCTTTTGTAAATTATCGAATAAATGTCTGATCAATACATACAATTCTAAGCATATTGTCATTTATAATGCTAATGCAGAGGCACCAATAAATTGTCCAGTACACTTATTGTATGTTGTTTTCATGTACAGTTCATTCGGAAAGTATTCAGACCCCTTGACTGTTTCCAAATGTAGTTATGTTACAGCCTTATTCTAAAATATATTAAACAGTTTTTCCCCCCTCATCAATCTACACACAATACCCCATAATGACAAAGCAAAAACATATTATTTGAAATTTTTGCAAATTTATAAAAAATAAATAAATGGAAATATCACATTTACATAAGTATTCAAACCCTTTATTCAGTACTTTGTTGAAGCACCTTTGTCAGCGATTACAGCCTTGAGTCTTCTTGGGTATGATGCTACAAGCTTGGCACACCTGTATTTGGGGAGTTTCTCCCATTCTTCTCTGCAGATCCTCTCAAGCTCTGTTTGGATGTGGAGCATCGCTGTACAGCTATTTTCAGGTCTCTCCAGAGATGTTCGATCGGGTTCAAGTCCGGGCTCTGGCCAGGCCACTCAAGGACATTCAGAGACTTGTCCCGAAGGCACTCCTGCGTTGTCTTGGCTGTGTGCTTAGTGTCGTTGTCCTGTTGAAAGGTGAACTTTCGCCTCAGTCTGAGGACCTGAGCGCTCTGGAACAGGTTTTCATCAAGGATCTCTCTGTACATTCATTTTCCCCTCGATCCTGACTAGTATCCCAGTCCCTGCCGCTGAAAAACATCCCCACAGCATGATGCTGCCACCAACATGCTTCACCGTAGGGATGGCGCCAGGTTTCCTCCAGACATGCCATTTGGCATTCAGGCCAAAGAGTTCAATCTTGGTTTCATCAGACCAGAGAATGTTGTTTCTCATAGTCTGAGAGTCCTTTAGGTGCCTTTTGGCAAACTCCAAGCGGACTGTCATGTGCCTTTTACTGAGGAATGGCTTCCGTCTGGCCACTCTACCATAAAGGCCTGATTGGTGGAGTGCTGCAGAGATGGTTGTCCTTCTGGAAGGTTCTCCCATCTCCACAGAGGAACTCTGGAGCTCTGTCAGAGTGACCATCGGGTTCTTGGTCACCTCCCTGACCAAGGCCCTTCTCCCCCGATTGCTCAGTTTCGCCGGGCAGCCAGCTCTAGGAAGAGTCTTGGTGGTTCCAAACTTCTTCCATTTAAGTATGATCGAGGCCACTGTGTTCTTGGGGACCTTCAATGCTGCAGAAATGATTTAGTACCCTTCCCCAGATCTGTGCCTCAACACAATCCTGGCTCGGAGCGCAACGGACAATTATTTCGACCTCATGGCTTGGTTTTTGCTCTGACATGCACTGTCAACTGTGGGACCTTATATAGACAGGTGTGTGCCTTTCCAAATCATGTCCAATCAATTGAATTTACAACAGGTGGACTCCAATCAAGTTGTAGAAACATCTCAAGGATGATCAATGGAAACAGGATGCACTTGAGCTCAATTTTCGAGTCTCACAGCAAAGGGTCTGAATACTTATGTAAATAAGGTATTTCCGTTTTTTTTGAAAATTTCTAAAAACCTGTTTTCGCTTTGTCTTTATGGGGTATTGTGTGTAGATTGATGAGGGAAAAAAGTAATTTAATCAATTTTAGAATAAAGCTGTAACGTAAGAAAATTTGGAAAAAGGGAAGGGGTCTGAATGCTTTCCAAATGCCTAAGCTTGCAAGGTGACTCAGGCTTTACTAATTATTGTGAAGAAGTGTATCAGTGAACTGTATTCTGTAATTAGCTACAAAACAATAGAAATGCAATTGTGTATTGCTGCTGTTTGTTTGAAATCCAACAGTCCATGATCAGCTCTGTTGACCATGAGAGCATTTTGCAGAGAAAACGGGTTGAGGCATACTATTTAGGCTCGGAAAGACATGTGGCCTATTGTTTACCTGGTCATCAATGACATGTGGTCCATTGTTTACCTTGTTACCTGGCAATGACCACAAGGGCGTTTCAAAGAGCTGTCAGTCAAGGCGAGCTCATGGATATATGCTCCCCGCCCACTCAGCCTGTTATTTCGGGCTTCCTGAAAGTTAGAAATGAGAGAACATACAATTTCTTCAATTCTGAGCATTTTAATAGTGTAAAAATATAATGGGTGATGTTTTGGTCATTCAAAGGCTATTATTACCTGGGAAATAGGATGACTGTGCGGGACCTTTACGATTAGGGAGGACATAATTTTTTATGAGCATGGCCTTATTTATACTGAACAAAAATACAAACGCAATATGCAACAATTTCATTGATTTTACTGAGTTACAGTTCATATAAGGAAATCAGTCAATTTAAATAAATTCATTAGGCCCTAATGTATGGATTTCACATGACTGGGCAGAGGCGCACCCATGGGTGGCCCTGGGAGGGCATAGGCCCACCCACTTGGGAGACTGGCCCACCCACGGGGAGCAAGGCCCAGCCAATCAGAATGAGTTTTTCCACACAAAAGGGATTTATTACAGACAGAAATACTCCTCAGTTTCATCAGCTGTCCGGGTGGCTGGTCTCAGATGATCCCGCAGGTGAAGAAGCTGGATGTGGAGGTCCTGGGCTGGCGAGGTTACACGTGGTCTGAGGTTGTGAGGCCGGTTGTACGTACTTCCAATTTCTCTAAAACAACGTTGGAGGCAATTTATGGTAGAGAAATTAACATTCAATTCTCTGGGAACAGCTCTGGTGGACATTCCTGCAGTCAGCATGACGATTGCACGCTCCCTCAAAACCTGACACGTCTCTGGCATTGTGTTGTGTGACAAAACTGCACATTAGAGTGGCCTTTTATTGTCCCCAGCACAAGGTGCACTTGTGTAATGATCATGCTGTTTAATCAGCTTCTTCATATGCCACACCTGCCAGGTGGATGGTTTATCTTGGCAAATGAGAAATGCTCACTAACAGGGATGTAAACACATTTGTGCACAAAATAAGATAAATAAGCTTTTTGTACATGTGGAAAAAAGCTGGGATCTTTTATTTCAGCTCATGAAACATGGCAACAACACTTTACATGTTAGTTTATATTTTTGTTCAGTATATATTACAGCATAATGGATGACTGTCATTAATATTCCATTCACCCAGCTCAATGTAACATCGATGGTTTAGGCTACCTTATGATACTCGCTTTTTGTCCTATACCCATCATGAGGTTGCTAAAATCTAGCCTACAAATGAATGTTTATAATGTAGGTGCACAGGTTCAGAGACAAATTGGAGTAATCAAGGTGACAAACAGTGACACATTCAATACCACACCTTGCACACTCTTGCCTGCATCTAGCTGATCTAGGGTGTAATCATTAGTCCAAACAGTTGCAAAATGTTCTGTTTTGTTACTAAAACAAGAGTTTATATTGGACAAATTCAGGTAGTTCCCTCACTGTTTCATTCCTTTTGCTTCCGTTTAACAAACTTTCTGCCACATAATCGGCAGAATGAATACACAGTTTACTTTCACCTCCAATCCAATCCATGTGTACAATCACGCAGTACTGTGTACAGCAACCATTTTAGCAGTTACAACGGCGGGCCACGCTAGCAATAAATTAATACAACTGAAAGCTTACCTTGACTTTGAAGAGTTGCAGTGTTGGCTCAGCCAGCTAGCTAACATAAATAGCAATCCTCTCTGTTTGAGTCAGGTTGTTGAGTAGGCTAAATTAGCTGCATTAGCTAAGTAAGTAAAAGGTAAACTAAGAAGAAGAAAAAATACAACTCTCTCTCTCTCTCTCTCTCTCTCTCTCTCTCTCTCTCTCTCTCTCTACCTCTCTGCTGCTTTTCCATAATTTTGGAATAAATTAATTTGTTAAAAACTGTTCAAATATTATATTTCTCTCTCTTTGAGTCAACTACTCACCGCACTTTATGGACTGCAGTGCTAGCTAGCTGTAGCTTATATTTCAGTACTGGATTCATTCTCTTATCCTTTGATTGGATGGACAACATGTCAGTTGATACTGCAAGAGCTCTGATAGGTTGGAGGACATCCTCCGGAAGTCGTCATAATTACTGTGTAAGTCTATGGAAGGGGATGAGAACCATGAGCCTCCTAGGTTTTTGTACCTAGAGGAGGATGGAAAATAGCTGTCCTCCAGCTACACCATCGTGGTACCCTAGAGGGTGCTGTTGAGGCTACTGTAGACCTTCATTGCAAAACCATGTGTTTAATCCGTTTTTTGGTGACATATTTAGTATAGTTTTATCTAAAATGTCACTATTTTTATTTTTATGAAATTCACTGAGTAGGATGGTGTGTGTGTGTGTGTGTGTGTGTGTGTGTTTAAGAAACCCACCTCAGTTCAGTAAACCACCATCCACCAACCTTCCTCTCAATAACAGGAGTTGATAGTGAGGTAAGCAAAAACGTTACGCACAACATCCAAGAGTAACATTGATGGTCATTGTGCATTTCCTATATACTAATCCATAGTCTGTAGGGAGTGCAGCTTCAGGGCTGGTTACAACAGAGCTCTCTGGCCATGTCAAGTCCCTGTCAAGTCCCTGGGTGGCTGGAGGAAGACTCTGAGTCTAGGTTTACGTCCCAAATTGCACCCTATACCCTAAATAGGGGTCTGGTCAGAAGTAGTGCACTATGTAGGGAATAGGGTGCCATTTGGGAGACACACTATGGCTAGGGCTCTCCCGCTCTCCCTCCACATTGCTGTTGTGTAGGTGTTGACCCCTGGTGACCTGCAGCTTTGCTTCCATTGGAGGAGAGAACGTTGCTTCATCCTCACTGCGTCATGGTCAAATAATTGGTAGTTTGTGGTTTCCTGCAGCTTCAGTCAGATGTCTGCTGGTGTACTGGAGATGATGGGGTGATAACGGAGCATTCAGGTTTGCAGGAGGAAGCTGCAGTTTGAAAGATTTCTTATGTGTAATTTGATGGTTTAGGGAAAAATGTGACTGTTATGTTTTTGTTTTCCTAATATTTATAGTTTTGTTTTGCAGCCCGAAAACATTTTAAGTAAATGATGATGTCGTACCAAGGTTATTTCGTCTTCTTTTTGTTGATATTTACAATAGCCTACGTGTCCAATTGATTTAGTGAAATACATGACTAATCCCATTGAAGAATCTGTTTCTACAATATGCCTTTACATTCAGGATGGTCTTCTCCAGTAAGAAGAGAAATCATCCTGTGTCCTCCCTTGATTCCTACAGATTTAGGATCTTAATTTGAGGCAGTTTGCTACAGCAGGTAAATAATCCTGCAGCAACAGGAAATGTGAATTATGTGGATTATAATTAATGGACATTTTTGTAGGGGTTGCTACATTTCAAAGTGGAAATTACAAACTTCAGAAGCCTTTTTAAACCTCAAATACACTACAAGTTTAACATTTTCTGCATTGCAGGAAAGTTCTCGAGCAATGAAGATCCTACATCTGTATGTGTCACTCTGACTGACACGCTCACTGACCGACACACTCTCTGACAGGTAGGCTTAACATTTTGAAAATTGTGGATGAGAATCCAGTCAGTCTCAATCCCTAGCCCAGGGCAATAGAACACCAGAGACAGAAATCAGTCTCAATCTCTAGCCCAGGGCAGAAGAACGCCCTATTTAGTGCACTACTTTTGACGAGGGGGGCCAGGGACCATAGGGCTCTGGTCAAATTGGTGCACTGTATAGGGAAAAGGGTGCCATAAAAAAAGAAAAATACATACCCCCCCAACTGATACAGAAAAGTGACACTGATAGTGAAGACAGAGAACAAAATATAACATAGGCTTCTACGCTGAGGTGTCAGGCAGGCAGCAGAGAGAAACCTCTGACCAACCAGGCAGTGTCTTAAGCGAGCATGCCCTTTGTTGTCACGCTGAAGAGACACAGACGGGCTGAGATCTGTTGTTGTTCTCACTTTCCTCTGTCTTCAACCATTCACTCTTTCTTTCCCCCTTTTAGCCAGAGGTGATAAACCTGGCCTCCTTTACTCCTCCTCGACTGACTTGCTTCTTCCCTTCTTCCTCTGGCCGTTTGTTATCTCCTCTTTGTGTGTGTCCCAAATAGCACCCTATTCCCTATATAGTGCTCTACTTTTGACCAAAATTCCATTGATCAGAGCCAAAAAGTACTGCATTATAAAAGGAATAGGGTGCCATTTGGGAGTTGGACACAGGCTCTGTTGTGTTTGAAAAGGGCAAGGTGGCTGAGCAGTCTCTGGGTTGGCTGAGCAGTTTGCCCTGCAGTGCCACGCCGTGCCAGGGGCCATGCCCGCCTCAGCTGCTCCATCACCGAGGGAGTGGGCTAACGCTGTCTGACTGCACTTAGCTGTGTTTCTCTGAGACAGTCATATCAAATCAGCCTGGACACTGGGACATCACAGATCACAGATCACATGCCCCTCACTACTTTAAGCAGTTTTGGATGCATCCCAAATGGCACCCTATTCCTTACATTCCCTATTCCCCTATGGGTCCTGGTCAAAATGTGTGCACTACATAGGGAGTAGGGTGTCATTTGGTACACAGCCTTTGTTGCCATCTTGCAACGTTTTTTTCTTTTTCTCCACTGGGTTTTATCTTTGTTATCGAGTGATGTTATGATTTGCTGCAATATTTTCCGTCAGCACTGCTGCCACGTTTATGTTGGGTAACAGGGTCCTATTAAAACTTCTGGTCTCCATCGATCTGGAGAGTTTTTTTTTTTTTGACCTGCCTGCTGCCTCCCTCTCCCCTCCTAGGTGTTGTCCCTCCTCTTCTTCATCCTTACCCCTGAATTTGAATCTTCCAGATAATAAGCTTTGACTTCTGGCTGCACGTTTATGGGTCTTTTCATGTTATCAGCTTAGCTCATAGCGTGGAGCGACTGAACACAGAGTCCTAGTGACAGGCCAGCCAGTCAGCAAGGCTGGCCTGTCAGGCAGTAGCTCTCATACACTAATGATTTCCCTTTAGTCTGTTTTCTGTCTCATTGGCCGTTTCCTTCAAAAACAAAATTGCTCATTTAAATTCTCATGCCTGGGGCATTTTGGTCTTCAAATATTGTTGGAAAGTGAAAGGATTAGGCAAAATATGCTTTTTTAAAATGTTAATATATTTTCTGGTTCACTTTCTCCTCTGAGGCCAATTAGGGAGTTTCTGCTGGCTGTATTAATGTCAAACTGACATCCCCCTGCTATAATTACACAGCACTTGAAACCTAACTTTCACTGGCGGGGAGATGAGGAGCGCACCTTGCAGTGACACACACATTCTCTCTGCCAGCTTTTGATCATTTAATCATTGCTTGCTTTCTTTCCCTCTTTTCTCTTTTCTTCCCCCTCTTCCTTCTGCTCATTGGATCATTTCACCTTTATTCTCTCTCTCTCAGTGTTGTTTCATTATTCACAGTTGTGTTCTGCCTGGGTTCAATAGTGACATCATCTCTCCACTTTGCTTCTGCCTGGTGAGGAGGATCCGATGGTCCCTTCAGGTGCAGATACCATATGTATATTGTTTACTTACTTGATTCACAATTTACATTGTGTTGTTTGTGTTTTCCCCTTGTTTTTACAACAGCAGCCAGCCCGGCGTGAGCGTGCTGTCAGTCAGTTGAGGGATGGGTAACGTGTGGCTCCATGACCCGCCGATCCTCCCTCATTGTGCCGGCATTGTGTGTCAGGAGAAGGGAGACATGTAATGATGGTTAACGCTTCTTCTCCATGAATATGAATGCTCCCACAATACACCCCTGTGCAGCTACAGGATGGCAGCTCCATTAGTGATGTGTTGGTGCTCTATCCTCTCCTCTCGTCCCTGCCAGTTGCCATGGCACCTCATACACAGCCAAATATTCATTTAATCAAATGTAGACATATCCATCCAGATTGGTGACTTCATTAAGGAGTTAGGGCCATCTTAGTCAAACAAGGAATAAATGCTAACTACTACTGAGAATGATGGGTTTCTGCTATTAGACACTAATTGGACAATTGGACCCGGCTAATAAAGAATAATAAATTATGTTTAGTTATATTAGTTGTTTTTTGTCTATTTTAATTTAGACTGTTTTTTGAGTGGACATGTCAGTTTGTCCAATATTTGTCTTTATTTTGTCATTTATATTGAATATATAAATACATAAAGACTATGGAATTCACTCACACTCACCATAGCAATCTTTATGCAGTGTCTTTAATTTCTGCATTAAATATTTATTTGAACAGCTTAAACAGCATTGCTATGGTTATACAGTAATTAGTTATTAGTTAATTTACAAGTAATTACACATTACTGTAATTTATAAGTACATATAAATCAATGATGTAGAGCCCTCAAATTCAACTCTGGACCTCGAAGCCTGTTCCAATGCTTGTTTTCATTGTTCCCCTCTCATCAGGGTCCAGGACACCAGGTAGTGGCAATTAATTATCAGGTAGAAATGAAAACCAGCAGGCTGCGAACCTCATGGGGTAAGAGTTGAATTCCCCTGATGTAGAGAATAATTCAAAGACAGTTTTTTTTCTCCTGCATAATGGAAACCTTTCCAGTTGTTTGTATGTTTCCCAGAGAGCAGTGCAGGCTGTGAAGGCAACACAACACACTGAGAGCAGCTTTAAAGATTGAACATCCCATCAACAAGGCTAGGCTGCTATTACAATTAGAATACATTTTACTGTGTGGAACACAAAACAGCTACGCCTTCTATTAGAGTAAAGTATGGTCAGAATATAATTGGTCTCAGTAACATGTAGCCTATTCTGTGTTGTCGTTCTGGACATATATACAATTACCTATAGGACTACTTTGTGAGAAAGTACAGTGGGGAAAAAAAGTATTTAGTCAGCCACCAATTGTGCAAGTTCTCCCACTTAAAAAGACGAGAGAGGCCTGTAATTTTCATCATAGGTACACGTCAACTATGACAGACAAAATGAGAAAAGAAAATCCAGAAAATCACATTGTAGGATTTTTAATGAATTTATTTGCAAATTATGGTGGAAAATAAGTATTTGGTCAATAACAAAAGTTTCTCAATACTTTGTTATATACCCTTTGTTGGCAATGACACAGGTCAAACGTTTTCTGTAAGTCTTCACAAGGTTTTCACACACTGTTGCTGGTATTTTGGCCCATTCCTCCATGCAGATCTCCTCTAGAGCAGTGATGTTTTGGGGCTGTCGCTGGCCAACACGGACTTTCAACTCCCTCCAAAGATTTTCTATGGGGTTGAGATCTGGAGACTGGCTAGGCCACTCCAGGACCTTGAAATGCTTCTTACGAAGCCACTCCTTCGTTGCCCGGGCGGTGTGTTTGGGATCATTGTCATGCTGAAAGACCCAGCCACGTTTCATCTTCAATGCCCTTGCTGATGGAAGGAGGTTTTCACTCAAAATCTCACGATACATGGCCCCATTCATTCTTTCCTTTACACGGATCAGTCGTCCTGGTCCCTTTGCAGAAAAACAGCCCCAAAGCATGATGTTTCCACCCCCATGCTTCACAGTAGGTATGGTGTTCTTTGGATGCAACTCAGCATTCTTTGTCCTCCAAACATGACGAGTTGAGTTTTTACCAAAAAGTTATATTTTGGTTTCATCTGACCATATGACATTCTCCCAATCCTCTGCTGGATCATCCAAATGCACTCTAGCAAACTTCAGACGAGCCTGGACATGTACTGGCTTAAGCAGGGGGACACGTCTGGCACTGCAGGATTTGAGTCCCTGGCGGCGTAGTGTGTTACTGATGGTAGGCTTTGTTACTTTGGTCCCAGCTCTCTGCAGGTCATTCACTAGGTCCCCCCGTGTGGTTCTGGGATTTTTGCTCACCGTTCTTGTGATCATTTTGACCCCACGGGGTGAGATCCCAGATCGAGGGAGATTATCAGTGGTCTTGTATGTCTTCCATTTCCTAATAATTTCTCCCACAGTTGATTTCTTCAAACCAAGCTGCTTACCTATTGCAGATTCAGTCTTCCCAGCCTGGTGCAGGTCTACAATTTTGTTTCTGGTGTCCTTTGACAGCTCTTTGGTCTTGGCCATAGTGGAGTTTGGAGTGTGACTGTTTGAGGTTGTGGACAGGTGTCTTTTATACTGATAACAAGTTCAAACAGGTGCCATTAATACAGGTAACAAGTGGAGGACAGAGGAGCCTCTTAAAGAAGAAGTTACAGGTCTGTGAGAGCCAGAAATCTTGCTTGTTTGTAGGTGACCAAATACTTATTTTCCACCATAATTTGCAAATAAATTCATAAAAAATCCTACAATGTGATTTTTTTCTCATTTTGTCTGTCATAGTTGACGAGTACCTATGATGAAAATTACAGGCCTCTCTCATCTTTTTAAGTGGGAGAACTTGCACAATTGGTGGCTGACTAAATACTTTTTTCCCCCACTGTACATCCATGTCTAAACACTAGCAGCCACGTTGAACGTCTCAACTGGTTTTGAAAAAGCAGATTGTTGCTATTGGTGTCTGTCTATATTTAGTCTAGATGACAGCAGTAGAGACATATCTCTAGTAAACTAGACATATCCCCCATTTAGCCTCCAACAGCCTGTCTGTCAAGTTCTAACGCCAATCTAGATAATAACCCACAGGGAACATTTTACATTTGACCAAACCTGTGTTGGACAAAATCAAGCTGCCATTTGTTGGCTTGGGTGAAAAGAAATCACTTGCACAGTTTTGACAAAGTGTGCATGTGGCCCTCCAGCAATTCTTAATGTCCTCTACCCACACCACCTCCTCCTAGTCCTTGTCCATCGCTCCTCTTCCTCCTCCTCTGTCATACTTGCCTCTCTCCTCTCCTTTCCGTTATTTTGTCCTTTTGCTTGGACTTCAGGTAATAGGAAATGGCACTGACCCCTTCTGATCCCCACGATTACCTTTGTGAAGCGTGAACGTGCTATGGAATCACACATCAGGAGGCGTGCAGTAATTATTTTGCGATGCCATCAGCATGGATCAATCACGCGTGGACGCTGGTAGTGGGATGACGCTCGCAGCCATGGCCAGGGCCAGCCGAGGCCCTCTCTGACTGACAGCTTAGATAATTAAGTGATTGTATAGACCCCTCCGACTGTTCTAACAACCTTGTCAGGCGGCAGGCCCAGGCTGCTGTGGCTGTGGACATGATGCAGGACAGAATGGAGGGACAGAACCTAAGAGCACTCAAATCAATGTGCCCTCCACTGCTTGAGCATCTCTGACTATTGAGCATCTTGTACCTCAAAACTGGATGAATGTGGAAAACTAACCAAGAGGAAAAGGGAAGAACAGGGCCCACATGTCCTTTGATGAGAGGGACAGTGACGGTGTCCGAACAAAATGTGTAAAGGCAAAACTGTGTGAGGAGCACACACGCGCACACACAAGACATCAACAAACACACACACTCAGGAGGCACACAGCTTTAACATTTTATTTTGGAATTAGATTTAAAATGTGCATGATGTCTGTTTCATACATGAGCCTAGGTACAGTATCTCGTCTCTTCCCTGTCTTATTATCTTTGTTCCATGTGTGCCTTAGATTAATACTGGGCCGCTCTTCAAATTAAACTTGAATGCCACATGTTTTATTACACAGTAAATTCAGGCAGAGAAAAGACTGGTAGGACACAGCATGAAGAAACATATAATATTGGGATCTGGAAAGAACCCATTGTATGTGTCACATTGCACTGAAAGCTCAATACCTTTAATACCACAGCTCCTAAGATATGATTTCATGTTGAATTTTGACGCACATAACAATTTCATGTTAGCTTTTTCCAACCTGTTCAAATGGAGGATGTTCTACATATTTTATAAAAAGACAGGTAATTTGTCTATAGTGTGGTTACCATAATAATCTGCTCACTAATAATATTTGTATAAGTTAGAAATTGGTGTGTGGATGTCTGCCAAGCCAAAAGCTAGCTCAGCTCACGGTCACACAATACCCATAGATCCACATTAGACAGTGTTCCTTCCAATCAACTTTAAAGCCGACAAACAAGTTCACGTTTTAATGAGCATCAGGGGTCAAAAACATTAATGAGGAAATAAAAAGGCTGTAAGAGTCTTTAGAGATTTATTGACCGACCCTTGACCTTTGCCCTCCTGTTGGTAATTGGCCCATCTGAAAGTAATGTCTCTGACATCTAGTCAATGTCACAACAACACTGACCACACAACTGTCACATCATCCCCTGCTTAATATCAAGATGATGTCATGGCACTGAGAGCTTGTTTTAAAAAGTAAACACTCATTACATAATCAGGTTGTGCTAGAAATGTCATCTATTTCAACTGTCATCAAGTAGTAGTAGAGTGCCACTTACTTTATGCCACTTAACTATTACAAGTATTATTAATCACTTGTAACACTAATTAACCCTCCACTACTTCTAACTACTTCTAATTAGTGTAAGAATACAGTAGCACTCACTGGTGGTAGCAATTCCATAATACCATCACACCCACACCCAAACATGTGTCATCATCAAGCTATCAAGGCCCTTGCAAATCTAATCTACAGATGTATCTTTGCGGTCTCAATCTGTCCACTGTCAGTTGCTTTATGATTATAGGATTGTGTCCAAGGGACACACTTGTGTTATATAATATCCTGTTAAGAGTGTGTTGTGGCTACTCCAGTATACTATTGGCTACTTCTTCAAGTTTGTAGAGCTATTTCAATATCACGATTGTATTTGTGTATTTATTTTTCTGTAACTTTTTTAATGATTTTTTTCTCACAATAACCATGTTTATTTCAAAACATTATTTTCACAGTCTCTTTACACCCCAAATAAAAATGTAAGAGGACATATACATTAACTTATGTGTGTGCTGCTTGACAGAAAAATCAAAACATTATAGGAAATCCTTTAACCTGGCAACTTTAACTAAAGTAATTTGACAGAAAATAGGTGTAAAACTTGAATCAGTATAAAATGTCACTCTGGTCATGGACTAACTGAAAGATCGTAAGACAGACTTGATCCATTTGACTTGTCATTTTGGGAGACTACAATTAAATGAAATGTATATTTATTAACCTAATTAATTGTCCCATAGGTATCATTCACTAGTTGAGTTTCAGTTTAAATAAAATATGTGGGTGAAAGGTGAAATAGTCAATTTGATGAGTAGGACTATTTGGTATCTCAATTTTGAGCTAATTTCTGCTGGAGGGATTGAAGCAGAAATATTGGATGTTTTGAAATGAGTGCTGTTTATTCAAAACAAAATATGTTTTACTTTTCTAATTCAGTGGCCTATACTCTAATGTAATGCAGACGGTTAAAGGCATAATTTGTCATTTGTCCCTGTATGTAAAGTGTGATATTTGTGGCTGGACATTGATCAACTGGAAGTGAGTTAATAGAAAAGATAGGCTACATAATGTATCATCATACATATGTATATCACCTAATGTATAATGTCATGCAAATTGTTAAAGGTACAATATGTAATTTCAACAGTCTGACCTTGCCACTTTTTTTTTTTTTTTGTCATTTAGCAGACGCTCTTTAGCAGAGCGACTTACAGTTAGTGAGTGCATACATTATTTTATTTTTTTCATACTGGCCCCCCGTGGGAATCGAACCCACAACCCTGGCGTTGCAAACGCCATGCTCTACCAACTGAGCTACATCCCTCCCCATCCCGCCTTAGACCACTGCGCCACTCGGGTTTGGTAAAGTCTATTGAGGGGGCTGGGGAAAGGTAAGCCCTCTAGACAAATGATAACAGAACATTGTGGGTTATGGTGAAACAGTTACACGAAGGTTGTACTCAAATTACACATTTTCATAAAATCTAGGAGTAATGTGGCTATAATTTAAATGACAATTGAACAGGAGGAAATCTTAAAGATTGTGCATTTAAAACGTCAACAAACATTTTTTGCAGATCGTTTGTTTGAGTTTGAAGCAATATTCAACACATAGCTAGTCTACTGTTAATTTAAAAAGTATGCCTATAATCGACATTATGAAAGTCTGTAGGCTTAGATAATGCAATCAAAATGTTTGCTTTAGTTAGTTGGCCTGGCTTTGGTTGGCCTTACGTGCCTGCAGTGATTGACCGCGTAATGTGGCTTGCCTCTGTATAAAGGCTACAACTGGCCAAAGCATAGGTCGACCGATCGGCAGTGGACTGGAGTGACAGCTTCTACACAGAGCAGCGAGATAATCAATGTGGAGCAAACTACTATTTCACTGTCCGATCATCGACCATCAGCCGCGGCTAATAAGACGATACCTTAACTGGTAGCATTCAATTTGTTCCTGCTGCGCCCTTAAACCCAATAAAGCGATTGATTGTTGGTCAAAGAGCCGTTTCAATTAGTTGTCTGTTAATGAACATGCAATGTTCCCTTTAACAGATTGACTGGCATGTTTTACCATCGCTTTGATCGTCTCTAGTGATTTGTACTTTAGAGAGAGAAAGGTAAATAGAAAAATAAATTGCATATAGATTGTTGATCTCCCACACTGTGGTGGACTTAGACATTGTACACCCGTGAACTATGTGTTCTAGCACATCATTCCTATTCTAATAAAGTGGCTTAAATCAATACACACCACCACCTAACCTTGTGTTTGACGTAATGTTATCCATTTTGGAACTGAAATCAAGGTAACTTAAAACGTAGTTAGGCTAATAAGAATGTTTTTGTTTATTTTATCACCTGTAGCCTATATGTAGGCCAGATAGATAAACCTGTGTCCATTATATATGGACACGTAGGAAAGTTATTCTTTCATAAAAGTTTGAATAGTCCTACAACGGTTTAAAACAATTTGATATTGCTATTAAAATCGACAAATCCCAACAGAAGTTTCGTTAATGATCACATTTTATTCACAATTTTATCAACTTGAAATTCACCTGACATATAGCATTATTGCGCATAATAATCTAGTATGCTATCTTTGTCGCCGCCTTGTGAGGAGAATTCGTCTGATCAAGCCTGATCTGTCTGTGGTGCACCAGAGGAGCGCATTCCAAAAGAGCCCCTCTCAATGAATCACTTTCGATATTCTAGTTAATCAAAATCGGTGTAAATATTACATTTTACTTTCCACATCTTTCCATTTTATTTGATAAATCTCGTAACTTTGTCATGGTAAATTATTGTTAATTCCACCTATGCAACATGGCAATTATTTTAATGGTGTTACATCTTGGAAAAATACATGCAACATCTATAAAAGGTATATAATATAGGCTGTAATTTTAGGCTATTCAACCACAGATCACCACTGTATGTCTATATTTATATGAAAGAATAGCCAGCAACAAAATATCATATACTAAATACAGCAATACAAAATATGTAGCCTATATGGGACTTGGATTGGACAGAAAGCTACAAATATTGAAAATGTTAATGAGAGCTTAGTTTCCAACGATTTAGTCGATAACCTGTCTGTGTCCGTGAACAACGTTAGCTGAGTTCCATCGAACACCTTCTTTGCAGTTGTCGATAATATTCATAAGCCGAGCAATTCATCAATTCCCTCAAAGTTTAAGCCGTTTCAGGATGAAATTAATAAATGTATGATATTAATTGCCCTAATTAATTAAGAAAGACATTCATTGATTTTTAGCAATCATTAATATTTTTAACAGTGCACTTTTTACAACTTAAGTGCAATATGTGTTTGATCGTTTTTAAATTAGACCTATGAACTCTCACAATAAATAACCTTCTAGCTTCGAATGAAATAACAAAGTTATAATCATATGTTGGTTTAAAATGTCTATACCCAAATAATCATAATAAAATACAATTAACAAATAACAACGAGTAAAATCAATGGTAATTCAATGTTCTCAATTTAATTTAATTTAAAGTCAGAGAACAGATATCAAAGGACTACAAACCTAGGATGACTAGTCCCACGCTAGTGTGTCAGTGGAACCCGTGCCAAAGACCAAATATCAGCGTGATCCGTTGCAGAATAGTGTTTCTAACAGGTCTGGTACCGCCGCGGCCAGCTCGGGAAAACACCATCACCATAATCACACTACAAACCTGCTGCAGTGAGAGAGAGAAAGAGAGAGGGAGAGGGAGACAGAGGAGAGAGAATCTGCAGAAAAAAATTCCAATGTTGACATCTACTCCTCAGACCCAGGTGTAGCATGTGTCGCTCAATCAGGAACAAATACCAGAACAAGAATTTCAGGAATCTTTTAGAGCACCATAGAATGGACTAGAAAATGTATAGAGCCTGTACCCACAGCATGCCATTATGTCAAATAAAACGAATTCCAGAAAGGAATATAACGTTATCATCTGTCCTTCAATTCCACATCAGAAAGTAGTAAAATTATAATAATTTTGATCCTTCATTAGTGCCTCATAATTACTGTACTAATTAGAGTGGAGAGCTGTGTGCTGGCATGACAGTTACCACTCCTCCCATTTACGAAGACATGTAACGCTAGATCTCATCACTATCTCCCTGTCTCTGTTCACATCCCTGCAATGTATTAACACTGGTATAATACATACATAATAGGCTATACATGTGGTTTTGGATGATAAAAAACCTAGCAATACAATACACAATGGATGAAATATGATTAAACTTAATCTGGAAAATAGGCTACACCAAAATGTGGTTTGGCAAATGCACAATATTCACCCCACAATTTCCCTAAAGCTACACAACTGCCTGGCACAAAAAAACAACCATAGATGATTCTATGTCACGGAAATGAAGCCTGACACAAAAAATACAACCATAGATGATTCTATGTCACGGAAAATAAACCATTGACATATTAAACATGTCACGCATGTTACAATTTAGCAGAAACATATTGTAATGTTATTTCGAAAGGGTTGAATCCATTCTTGCATTTTGCAATTTTGTAGCTGGAAAAAATAGAGTTAATTGTTTAAAGTTAGAACGTTTAAGATAAAAAAAAAACAAATCAACACGTGCATAAAGCAAACACTGTATAAAAACAAAGACTGATGCAATTGAATTTCCAGTGCTGCGTTTTAGTTTCTTCCTATTCAACACTCCTTTAAAACATAGCAATTTCGGTTGTTTTTTTTCTGCTTACATGAAGGTTTATGTCTAGGCATAGTCCTATAGGCTACACATGGCTCAAACAAGCATCAAGAATTCAATGGCTGGCTCGAGATTGTCAAGATAAAGAAACAACTCCCTGATTGGTGAGGTGCGGGGGCCGTCACGCTGTAACCAATGACAGGAGAGGAAGAGAGAAACGCCGAGAGCGTTATGATAAGGAGAAAATATTAGTTCCCCTCGCCGTGAGCCGTGACGTCAGTATAGGAAGTCAATGTAGAGCAACACTAGAACGATTACAAGCAAAAGGGGAGCGTGATGTCCAGGAGTTATCCCTCCGAATCTCCACACCTCAACTTAGAGAGAAAGTTCAATACCCATCACAAAAGGACGTGGACTACGCAGACAGACCCACTGCTCATTTACTATCGAATGTAACAACATCTTCTTGGACCGTATTTTTTTCTTACCGTTTTATAGAAATATATAACGTGGATTTCGGTTTTGTTTATTTTCCTGACCATTTCAACTCTTAAATTCGTTTGACTTTTAGGTGTACATGTGCCTCTGTTTGTGTTCTCTTATCATTTTCATTTAGTTTTGAATAGTATGGAGGATACAACCAGCGTCCAAATGTTGTTATGAAGACTTAAATCACCATCTCTTTTGCTTTTCTTACTATGGAATCCTCCAGCGGCTCGAACTTTGGAATAGACACTATTTTATCCAACGCTACTAATTCTGTTAACCCTGCGCTGATGAACGGAGATTTCCGCCTCGGTGACAGCAGGACAGCGGATTTCAGTCGGAGCCAGGTCACCCCGTCCCCGTCATGTTCGGACATAGATACGGTGGGAACGGCCCCCTCTTCCCCCATCTCCGTCACCATGGAGCACGCCGAGCCGCATCTGCTCCAAGACAGCTTACCGCACCACCACCACCACCACCTGCAGCCAGGGAGTTTGCAGCTATCGCCCCAGCCACAGCAGCTAGGGGCTGGAGCCGGCTGTGCCCCCAGGACTGCCACCTCTTCGTTTTTAATCAAAGACATTTTAGGCGACAGCAAACCCCTGGCAGCGTGCGCACCTTACAGCACCAGCGTACCGTCACCCCATCACACCCCCAAACCAGAGAGTGCCAGGGACAGTGGGGACGGCTTCAGGACCAAGTTGGAACAAGATGAAAACAGGAGTAAGTTGGACAAAAGAGAGGATATGGAAATGAAATGCAACGGTAAGTGAATATTTAGGATACATTTCTATGGAAATATGTTTTTATGGTTTAGTTATTGGATGGAGTAAGTGAGGTTTTAGTGTACACAAAACCTTTTTTTGTTATTGGGTAGGCTGTCATAGTAAAGGCTAATGGTGTGTAGCATACATCCAAAGCATATTAGTGTTGAATTTTCTGTGCTTAAAAAAGTTGGTAGCAGCCTATAGAAATATTTTCTGGAAGATAACCATCAAATTGAATAGGCTAACTGTGCCAATAATAGTCTAACAACAACAATGACAAGAATAAGAAGAAGACTACGGACATCTTAAATTCAAATTCACAGTGCAGTCTAGTAGGCTATATGTTGGTAGTAGCCTACAGTTATTTGTAAGCTAATACATATCTATTGTACAATATAACTTCCTTGAATGTAGACCACGTTGTCTACTTATTTCAAATGTATACGACATTTTTCAAAGGCTGTCTTATTAGACAATGATATTTAAAGGTTGATTTTCAGTTGCCCTTTTTTTATTAGCATAACAGAACCGAAAACAGATGTAAGGCTGGCGCGAGATGTTCCCTGTGCGCAAACCTCCCTAGTGGGTCAATTAGAGAGATTATTGTTCTTCCTAGAGGGGGGATCAGGAGCGCGGCAGAAACTGCTACAAATAGAGATGGATTGACACATCGATTTCCCAGTTTTACTGCTAAAAACTTAAGTTGACAAATACAGTCCGAATTTCTTGTTGGCTGTAGATTTTTTTCCTAGCTGTCTGACAGGTGCAATCAGTGACTGCAGTGCTTCAGTTTCAACTGGACTGCTCATCTTTATGAAATAATAAGCTATTGTAAGAGGTTCAAAGTTTAAAACTGTTTAATTCAATTGGTTTCTATTTTTCAGTTTTAGAATAGGTAGGCCTATTTGACCTTATTTTGGCTCAGAACAAATAGACAATTAATTTGTTCCTAATTTATTTTTCATTGAGCCATTGAACCATTAAGGCTTTAATTATTAAAAAATGGAAATTATTATCGACTAATTAATATTTTCTATTCTTTTTCCCATTCAGGAACAAAAGAAGAGAATGAACGGGAAATTTCAAGTAGCAGAGATAGTCCTCAATCACGGTCAAAAAAACCTCGCAAAGCACGGACGGCCTTTTCAGACCATCAACTCAACCAGTTGGAGCGAAGCTTCGAGCGCCAAAAATACCTCAGCGTGCAGGATCGTATGGACCTCGCGGCAGCACTCAACCTGACCGACACACAGGTGAAAACCTGGTACCAAAACCGACGGTATGTCACACCTATTATAAAGCATCATTATCTTCATAATTTAAGTTTTTATTGTATTGTATTTTTTGTAATCTCTATTATTATTAGGCTATTATTAATATTAGCCAATTTTTTATTAAGCCTATTTAATGGTTTTTGTTGGTGGTGACGTTGGTATTATTACACACATTAATATAATACTATTAAGATTATAACATTTTAATAACGGTAGTAGGCCTATGCAATTTCAGCCTATAATAACACGATTTAAGGTGGATGCATGTGTTGGTCAGTTAATTTCGTTCCTAATTAATAGTGCAGTTTAGGTTATTTTTGTGTATTTCGCTTTTGCTGCCTTTTCATGCAGGCCCATAACGTGCTACATTTAAGTTAATTAGGCCTACTGAACAGATAGAATAGAATAGAATAACTTAAGAACAGATCAAGGGGAATAATTAAACAGGCCTAATCAAAATGGTTGTCATGGAACATACAAGGATATTTAAATGATTTACAAGATGAACCCACATAGTTTTATTCCATGGTATTGGTTATTGAAATACACGTTACTCTGGGACTATGAAAGTCTATCTGAACAACACATGATGTTGACAATGCACAATTTGCCTCTCTGGCGTCAGTGTTAAGATTTCCCCAATATGTCAGCCAAGATTAGTGTTAGCAACGCCCACCTACTAATACAAAGACACATCCCAATATAATGACGAAATATGTTATGACTGCAATCATTTTTTCGATCCTGCAGTTATCTTTCTCGTTGAATGTAGCAGCCTATAGTAAAACAACACATACGTGTTTATAAATTATTTAGGCCTAATTTAACATCTTCAAGTAAATCTGCCAATGTTTACAGCGTACTTGGTTAGCTTATACAGAGGCCTTACGAGAAGGATCAAATGAGGGAGTAATGATCTGAAATTAATCTATGATCTTATCAACCAAATATAGGCATTGCACTGTACACTTGAAATACATTTTCTGGATGTAGCTACACGTCCTTTGCCTAGGCTAATTAAAGGCATAACCACCGATTCATGCTGCAAATAATTAGGCCTCACCAATTAAGGGCCCGTTTGGGAATTCTCGGAGCCTGAACCGGTTTAATAATTGATTTGTTGTATTTTGATCTGATTTCAGGACGAAGTGGAAAAGACAGACAGCGGTCGGATTAGAGCTACTGGCTGAAGCCGGAAATTATTCCGCCTTACAAAGAATGTTCCCGTCGCCCTATTTCTACCACCCGAGCTTGTTGGGCACAATGGACAGCACGACAGCAGCCGCCGCAGCCGCAGCAATGTACAGCAGTATGTACCGGACTCCGCAGCAACCACATCCCGGTCTCCAGAGACCCCTTGTCCCGAGAGTACTCATCCATGGCCTTGGGCCGGGGGGCCAACCGGCATTGAACCCGCTGGGTAACCCCATGCCCGGCACGCAGCATCAGCGGTAGAAACAAGACGATTCCTATCACAAAAACTGTTTTAACCACATGTGATGTGAGTAACTGCGCAGAACGATGAACAATACTTTTGAAAAAGACAATATATGAAAGACAATTTTACAGAAGGAGAAGGAGGTAATATTTAATGACTGAGAGCCAGTTCTGACGTAACCACGATCTGTCTGCAGCATCGAGTCGAGGCCATAACAGAAAAAGGACTGTTCATATGTCTGATTGTTTGTTTGTTTTTTGTACAAATACACTTATACTAGCAAATAAACTTATAAAGTTTATTAGATGGAGAAAAGGGTTGAATAAAGACGGAATGATACTAACATTAATCTTCTCGGATACTTCTATTGGGTAAGACGTCGGGGGCTGCCAGCCTGAACTTGGAACTGCATTGTCATCCAAACATTCAAAAAGCCATTTGGCATTAAAATGTCTGCAGGCTAAAAGCGTATGGTGTTAATATGAGATAGGCCTAAAAAGACAAAGTGTGTTTATATTTTGATAACGTACAGTCAATTATGTTATCAATGAGCCAAAACGATAACTCCTAAAATAACCTCTGTAGCATGAATTATAATGATAATATTTTTTATTCATTTTACATAATGAACATACAGGATTTCGTTTTTTATCCGTAGCCTAATCTTCATCTTGAATCCCCGGATTTAAATGTTTACCATTTATTTCCTAACCATATATTTCCTATATATTTAAAGCACCTACAGATTCAAAGTTAGGACTACATTTTTATTAAATCGAACATGAGGCTATATGGGACTTTCTTTAGGCTACTTTTCACTTTATCTTGTGACCGCATTCATATGGCGAGAACTGTACCCTTGTAGCCTAAATGCATATGCAGCAGGCAGCTAGCTCTCCCTCTCTCTATGATGGTGAGAATGAATGGTTTGATTAGCTGTGATGCTGGGTTGCTACCCTGGGAATCGGGAAGGTGGTCCTCCCGCAGCAGCTGTTCTATGGGAGCACAATGCTCGAGACAAGCGCTCCGGACAGACAGCAAGCGCAAGGGTTCTCAGCGTGAGCGATCAAAAAGTCCACTGACACTAAAACAAAAAAACAAATAAATTAAACAACACTAAACATTTTCCGTTGTTCGTTGTCCTTATTTTGGACAGCAATATCCGTTGACTTTACTGTGAAAACGGAACATTTTAATACATTTTCTTGAAGAAAAAAAGAACATTTAGCCTACCTAAAACAGATTCAGATATATGCTCATGCCTAGTAAGCGAAAACATTTGACTTATTAGAGCCAGGGAGGGCAGTGATTTATGAGATATAAACAAACCAGTATTAGAGCTACTGCGCAAAATATCAAAGCCTAACTTTTTTCCTTAGTTTACTGCAGAGGGTAAAATCAGGGTCACACAGTGTTTCTTGGTAGTTTAAAACAAATCTACTTTGAAGCAAAAGTATACACCTCACACACATGGTTATGGGCTTACAAAAAAGAAGACACCTGTACCATGTCAGATACAGAGCCAGTATGAAAATGTATGCACTCACTAACTGTAAATCGCTCTGGATAAGAGCGTCTGCTTAATGACAAAAAAAAAAAAGAAAAAAAAAAAGAGCTGAAATGTATTCCATTTTGAGTTTGCTTCCCAATATTACACTTTATATACATCACAGAAGACTGAAATATGACAAAACTGTTTGACATAGAAACACCAGATGTTGTTGTTGTTTAAATAATGTTGATTAATTATGAAATTATGAAAAATATTAATAACATTCCACCTATGAGGCTACTAGGTCATTTGACTGCAGGAAAGGGATACAAAATAAATCAGTTGGCCTCAGCCTTTTGCACCTGTCTTGGGTCTTGGATACTTTTATGATTCTCTATCTAGGACAGCGTGTATGTTTATATCGGTGACAGAGCTAAACCAATACCACGCGGGACTATAATTAAATGAACATTAGAATAGTTTCTTTTTTAGGTATATTCACGTCCCCTGGAGAATAGTGGCGAGGGGGCGCTTTCATGTGAATTGACTCTCGGATGGAAGCGCCTCGGGGCACGTTTGTTTGTGCTTCCCTAATTGGTGAATCGTTTGCTGATTTCTGTGCTATTAAATTCCTGTTCAAACCAAGTTGACCTCTGCTGGTCTCAACAGTGACAAGGGAACGCTATAGGCTGTTTTACGGAGGCTATAGCCCTATCGCAGTTTCTTCACAGTTTAGCAATGAAAGAAGAATATAACCTGGTCTGTTGTCTTTATGATTAACCTATGACTATCCAGATAAAACTTACACGGTAAAACAAAAGGTAGCACTTCAAAGCAACGTTGAAAAAATAACGAAAAGACCACTTAAATATAGGGATCATGTGTCCCATAAACAATAATGTTTTTTGTCATATTTCCTGCAGCGTTATTTGCAAAATCATTAATTAGTATTCACAACAGAGACTGGAAGAGCCGGCCATTGGTGAAGTTCAGCACAAGAAGCATCAGACGTTCTTCCCATTTGAGGATAGAAAAACGGGAGAGTTCAGTCGTCCACCATTAGATTTCGTAATTAAAAGCTAACATACAGATAAAACAATGTATGCTCCCCCAGGCGAGGGACCAAGAAGCTATTCGCACGACCACCGCATTTGCAAATCATTTATTATAGGGCTGGATTGAATAGCATGCTGAAGAGCAGTGATTTTTATTGGTGCATCATCATTATTACTATTGCAACATTTGGATGAGTTAGGCTAGTATTAGGGTTTACATGTCCTTTTTCGTAGAATTTATTAGGAAATAGCGAAAAATAGAACATGTATTAGGAAAAAATATATTGCATCGAATTACACGATGCACAAAATCATTTACAAAAAAAACTTTAGGACTGATTGGTAATCGTTATTGTACCTTGCCTACGTGTGCTCTGCTGTTTCAGCTATATGCACATCACCAGTATTGCAAACAGCACCCATGTCCAATTTAGCACCAATAAGGATACATTTTATTGTTTGCATGGCTTCTAAACATTATTTATTTATTGCTCTGGGCAAAGAATGGGTGTGCCATTCCAATTCATTAATAATAAGCCATTAAACCCTATCTGAATTAATAGGCTGTGTCCCCTCATGTTCATACCACTACATACAGTCAGCCATTTCCCCCTTTTTCTCATGTCGGATCATGCAATTGAGATTATCCTAACATTGACAAAAATATTCACAATTTACAACAAATAGCAAGAAATCATAGTCAACCACTTATGCTGGCCTAACTAAAATATAAATAAATGTTGATTAAAATGCTTCCTTTTTTGCATTATTATTAAATAGGCCTACAAATGTTCACAATAACTTGAGTATAAAATCACTAGTGTGCATGCAGACAAAAGACAACGTTTGCAGAATAAAATTAACCAGCCGAAGTTCCCCGTGTCGTCAAGAAAAAAAGTTTCATAGATCAATATGTACACTCAGCATTTGTATGGCTCAAGTAATTATGTTCTGTTGAAACATTCAGTGTTATTATTCAGCTAAATGCATTGCACCAAAGGCCGAACACCCATATTAAATCAGCTGCACAGGGGCATTATAAGCCAAACAGAATGTCATTGCATATTAATACCAATTATGATATCCACAGAAATAATTGGAGTATTACCTGATTTATAACCTATAGTTGTGGTAATTTCGTCCATGCAGCTTTTGATAAAGGTATTAAGTAGCCTGGACTATTTTCTTGATAATTTATTGTTGAGAAGGCCAAGCGGTTGGTTGGTTGGTTGGAGAGGGCCAAGGGAACGGGTGTTAAAAATTAAACGAAGATGTTCAGGCCTTTCATTGCCATGACACACATTAGCCAGAACAGAACAGACGGGCTTCAGAAGGCTGGTTTGTTCTCGTTGCCTCCAGGAACCAACAGCTTAGGCCCTCTTTAATTGCTGCTGCATTTTCCAACTGATGTAATGGCGGGGATATCTTAGTCATGATCTTAATGAGGTAACACTTACACTCTCTTCGGCCCTCTCATTACCACGCCACTTGCGTCACTCTCTTAACACGAATATCATCAGATCGTTTTTATCCTAAATAATACAAACACTTATCCAATAATTAGGCGCCTGAGACGAGCGATGGTGACTCGTGTCCTCCCTCAATTATCGTTGGTTGGATCCTTAATCCTTAATTTTGGTGATGGCTGGGTGTCAAAGTGATGAATGTAAGATGATGGGTTGACTACATGTGCGTTTTCAAAGCTGGTGGTTTTCGGAAAATAGTAATAACAAGGTTAGAATCAGGCGAAGTGTGATACACCCCCCAGAAAAACTGCTAAATCACAACCAAATGTCAAAATTGCACCCAGGGTATTCTACTATTGTTACTCTCAATAGTAAATTGAGATCCCGACTGACTCCCCCCCCCCCTCCCCCCCCAAAAAACAATAATTGGGTCTGGGGCCCCCTCGTGGCCGGGGCCCCTAAGCGTCCGCTTATGTCGCTTATGCCTGGAACTGGCCCTGTGTAGGACCTGTTGCATACACTCAAACCATACAGGCCTACTGCTATAGGTGTGAAATGAACCAATATTGTCCTAGTGAATAACGCAAAGATTACGTTTTATGTATACGGTACATAGCCTATATAATCATGAGTGGCAAGAATCTGCACATTGTAGGTTATGTCCTTTGAAATATTATTTAGGCTGGGGAGGGATTATTTAGGCTACTGTTCAACAGGTGCAGTTGGACATACACCAGACATTCAGTACATCTTAACCTTGTGTGTTCCTTTACCATTGTTAATCTATTCAGAAACTCTTAACATTGTCAAATTGTATCAGACTGATAAGCCTTTTTGAAAAAATAAATCTTCAAATGTTTTTCCTATGGACTACTTTACAATGTAACCCTAGTCAGAAATGAATAAAGGATTGACTAGGAACAGCGGTATATCTATACCTGAGCTTTCCCTGTCAGCTTTGTTCAATTAGGCCTGACTTTGATTGTGCTGCGGCTAATATGAATTGACAAGCGGGTGTGTTAAGTGTAAAAACATAAGATGCGTTTCAGTCTATTAGTGTGCTCTTAGATTTACACCT
Source organism: Coregonus clupeaformis (assembly GCF_020615455.1). Classification (NCBI taxonomy): domain Eukaryota; kingdom Metazoa; phylum Chordata; class Actinopteri; order Salmoniformes; family Salmonidae; genus Coregonus; species Coregonus clupeaformis. The sequence continues at coordinate 54,002,559 of NC_059211.1, read as the reverse complement.
CCATCAAGCAATCCTTCCATCAGAAACTGATTGGTTTGCTAATATAATAGGCTCAGATAGAATTGAAGCCTGCTTGTAAAATGACCTTTTGCTGAAAATTTACATTTTGTCACCTTGAGTCAAACAGACTTCTAAGTAGACTGCAATATAGTCAATTGTAATTTGTATTTAAATGGGTCCATATCATAATTACATGATACATGTTTATCTGCAGATGGCATATAGCCTACTGAATTTGAGTGTGTTGCATCCTCACCATGGTCACAGACATGTAACACACAGGTTGCAACATAGTCTCATGAGCCGTATGTTCCATTTCAATGCTTTGAGAAAATATGAACATGTAATTCATCCTCCATCCCATAAACGCAACCTAGTCTCCTGATCTATACGTTACATTTAAACGTTTTTCAACATCCATAGGTCTTCCTCAAACCAGCATGGACGTCTCTGACAGTCCTGTTCAATGACGCTGTAGCCAAGTCCTATCATGAGGCTTGAATGGCCTCATCATTTCAGCACATCCAGACGTCTCTTGCTCTCTTGCTTTCTCTCTCTCTCGCTCTCTCTCTCTCTCTCTCTCTCTCTTTCTCTTTCTCTTTCTCTCTCTCGCTCTCTCGCGCTCTCTTGCTCGTGACAGCTGATGGCGGTGAATCTCCGCTACCTTTCATGTTTTCAAACCCAACCATGCTGTCACATGCGACCGCACGAAGGGGGAAGAGACGAAGAGAAAAAAGTCTGTCAGCAGTGATGTCAAAAGCTTCAATTTTCTCCGGAGCAATTAAGGGTTTCATCACAGTGGAGTGATGTCAGGATTCATTACAGCGCAACAACAGCTAATTGGTTCAAGGTTAAAGAAACAGATCTGACAGCATTATATTTTAAGTGACAGACTCAGTTTCTGGTGCTGGCGTTTTCACAGAGCACAGCCCAGACATTAAGAGAGAGAGGGAGGGTGGGATGGAGGGAGGAGGAGGAGGGGGTTGAGAAGCAATTGAAATTACTGCACATTAGGAGTGTGATCGGTTAGAACTAACATACTATATCTACGTAGCTCTCAAAGGGAAACTGCACAGGGACTGGTGGCTGGTCCTCTAACGGGTGAAATGACTAATACTGTAGCAATGAATCATGCACCACTTTCATGGCCTAGTGTCCTAGTACAACTACAAGCTAGATTTACATTGGATGGACACAGGATGACTGACTACCATCTCATATGTGAATTAGAGTTCGGAGCAGTCTGACCGTGCGTCTGTTGTCTTTCTATCCTATTCGCCCAGAAAATCTTGTCGCTCGACTTGCTATCACTGTTGGCCAGCTACACGTCATCCAAAATGCTAATCTGTCCATAGAACATTCTTCCAGGATTCTTGAAGATCATCCAGGTGCTTCCAGGTGCTTTTATGACAAACATGAGTCGACGTTTTGGACAACATGGGTCCCGTTATGTCTGACGAAAACCAAAGTAAGAACCTCATACCAATGGTCAAGCATAGTGGTGGTAGTGTGATGGTTTGGGGATGCTTAGCTGCCTCAGGACCTGGACAACTTGCCTTAATAGAAGGAACCATGAATTCTGCTCTGTATCAGAGAATTCTACAAGAGAATGTCAGGCCATCCGTCCGTGAGCTGAAGCTGAACCGCAGCTGGGTCATGCAGCAAGACAATAATCCAAAACAAACAAGGAAGTCTACATCAGAATGTCTGAAAAGCAACACATTTTAAGTTTTGGAATGGTCTAGTCAAAGTCTATTGAGATGTTGTGGCAGGACCTGTTAAAGTAGAAGAGTATGCAATTTGTGATGCGTACATTGTTACAATGTTCAGTGCCTCTTTCCTTCTTTCCTCATTGGCCTTATTATTATTATTAGCTCAGCGCTATCAGCCAGACAATATCATTTAGACTTTTCTTTAAATTAGTGGGCCCCAATTTGAGAAGAACAATTGAATGTTTTTGAGTAAAATGAATTGTAGATTGGATCATCCATACTGTGGAGCTGCAGGAGCCGTTTCTTTCAAGTGAGCAATTGTCCACCCTTTGCTTTTCTTTTTTTTATTTCACTCTCCTCTTAAAGTGGAAAACCTGATCCTTTCAACTGATTGTTTGTTTAATCGCTATAGCAGGTTCCCCAAGGTCTGATCAAGTGTTGATCTAAGATTGGACTTAAAATCGCCTAATGAGGAACTCTTTGGATAATTAGTGATAGCTGGAATGCTTGTGGATCATTTGAGTACTTCGCCACCACACAGCGGTATGAAGAGGAGGGAGGGAGGGAGGGAGGCGGGGATGATGATGAAAGAAGAGAAAGATCAGGGTTAATGAACATTATCACGTTGACTTGCTCTCTACCTTTCTGTTTTTATCCTTTGTTCTTCCCAAGGCTGCGTCATTATTGGTGTAACAGAACAATTAGCTGTATAGTTCATAGCGGGTATAGATGGAGGGAGGGAATGGAGGGGGAGGGGAGGAGAAGGGAGGGCTGTTGTTGGGACTGTGGTAATTAGACTGTATGAAGGTGTCTGCTGGGAAGGTCCAGCAGGGAATGAGGAGACGACAGTGGGCCTGTGGAGAGACGGTGACTCTCCCTCCTCTACCCCTTCTCTCTCCCTCTCCCACTCATCTCCCTCTCTACCCTCTCTCTCTCCTCTCCTCCATCTTTCCCGTCTCCCCCCTCTGTTCTCACTCAGCAGTTGGCAAGAGACCGTAAACAAGAGCTGTGTCCAGTTTAGACAATCATACAAGTCCTGACTGGTCCTCTTACTCCCCTGTAAACCCACCAGTAATAAACTGGAGCTGCTATTTTCCTTCCATGATTGATCCATCAGGACTGTTTGAGGATGGGTGAAGACTACTACCCCTGACTGGTGTGGCTAAATTGGCCTTTTTATCAGGTTTATAGTACAAAGAAAGGATCCACATTGAGAGTTTTGTTTGTTTCTCCATGGTGTTATACAACATTATTAGCCATTAATTCAGAGGGTAACGGCATCATTGCATCATGTTGCATGAGTTGGTGATGCTGCAAGATTGTCTGTATTGTTCAATGTGAAAAACAGAAACCCCATGTTGTTTATCTGACTCTCATCCCGCCATTGTTTGTTTTCAGGCTGGGACCAGAGTAGTGAGAGAGAGGCCCTTTACTGGAACTAGCCTGTGTTTGGTTGACTCCAGTCTCTAGACCAGATCCACTTCTGGCAAGGACAGAGTGACAAAGCCTGGCTATTAAGTGCAATGAGGGTGTGAAGAGATGGGTGATAAGACGTTAGCAGATACCTGTGAGATATACAAGCCTGGACCTGCCGCCTGGTGAAATGTGATTCGCGGCTAGCTGGGCTAAAGCATTATTGGCCAGGTCCACTTCCCACTCCTACTGTTGCTGCGGGTATCAGGGCGGAAAACATGTTGTTGATTACTGCTGTATTGCCAGCTAGCAGCTTTTTCATGACATGCAACAATCAAGGCCTGTAAAGACTAGCAGAGAGACGTTTCTTTTAATAAACTCACTCACACAAGTTTTGCACGTCGAAGACACACGCACGCGCAAATGGCACGCACACACACACACACACACACACACACACACACACACACACACACACACACACACACACACACACACACACACACACACACACACACACACACACACACACACACACACACACACACACACACACACACACACACACACACACACACACACCTACTAGGACATGGACAGAAAGAATGGTACATCCAATGAAGGACCAGGGTTTGCAGACTGTAGAGTTTATGTGGAGCCATAGCTCTGCCCCTTGAGAGACTCCTGCCTCCTAATACAAGGCACGGTAGTAAACTTGATCCTCATTATGGTTCAATGTACTAGTAAACACCACAGCATTTGTTCCTATTTCTCCCAGCCAGTGGGAAAGAGGACTTACCTCCAATAGACTAGCCTGGAAACAAAACTGGTCTGTCTCTCCGTAAACTATGGGGATGCTCTTTTTATTACGAGGTTTATTATCTTCTCTGTAGCCACACACACAAAGCAATCCCTCTCAGTTGAAGCGATTTGCTGTTCACAATACGTCAGCTTAACCAGCCAGGTCAGGTCAAGTTGACTCAGAGAATAGAGACTTTAGTGTCCCACCCACCCAAGACTGCACAACTATTCTGCGTCCCAAATGGCACCCTATTTCCTATGTAGTGCTCTACTATTGTAAAGTAATACACTATATAGGGAATAGGGTGCCATTAGGGACACACTCCTACATCTTTACAGCTCTAAGGCTCACTGTGGTGGCTACCAAGCCAAGGCACAAAGTGTCGCAGAGACAAAGCACCTCTTGCTCAGTGTGGAGTAAACATCTCATCAAGTGGCTGGTTGCTCATTATGACCTTCAGCTTATGTTCTTCCTCTTTGTGTTTTTTTGGTCATAGCTTTTTTTTGCCATTAAATGTAGATGTTACTTTTCCATAGTCAACATACTTTTTTTTTTTTTTTTTTACATATATTTCTCTATTATTTACCATTAAAGTCTTGCTGTTTTTTTGCATTGTCCATTAGGGCCCCAACTCTGTCACTGACTAAATTATATTTAGTCAAAACACTTACACCTATCACACAAGGATAGTCAGTCATAGATATTGTAAGTCAGCCCACGCATATACCATCGTTGGTACACAAACACATACTTTATGGATGCGCACACATGCTCACGCAAGCCTACTCATTCACAGATCCTCGTGGCAAACCAACCACAATGGCGTCGGTTGAGCGGGATGCAGGGAAGGAAGACGAACATCTGATTTGTCACATTCGAAACGCTAATGTTTAAACCAAAAGGAAGAGCACACAGTAATGTGTTCATTCATCTGCATAAACACCACCTGTCCTGGCGCAGACACATCCTCAAGCACTAGAAAGTTTACAGGCAGCCTGTGCAGAGCCAATCAGAGTGGGCCCAGCTGTGGTTTCACGAAACCACATTGTTTTCAAGTGTCAGAAAGCACTGTGAGTACTGCTGGTGGTGCTGGAGAGAGAATACTTTCATTTCATGTCATCCACCAATGTGCAGCGAGACGAAGAGGCTACACGATAACAAAAAGAAAACAAGGTGCGCTAAGTATCACGATTGACATCCACCAGGTAATTTATGCTGCCCCTTTATTTTATTTAGCCACTCAGCGGCTTCAGTATAGACACTGAGGAGTTAATTTGGAGCGTATTTGGCATATTGCAGGCCCTCTTTGCTTCAGAAATTCCATCATTTGTCTCAGACACAAGCATGCAATGACTTAGTTATCAAAATCCCCAACAGCATTGATCAGTTTGCCTTTCTTTTATAATGTTATCTCTGGAACAGCTCTTTAATGCCAAAGACCTTGTTTATTTATTTTGTTTTAGTTTTTTCTTACACTGAGGCTGGAATAAGACTTTGTCAGTTTTCTTTCTTAACTTCATCTCCAGGAGTTGAATATGTGAATATGCCGTGTTTGGAATGAAAAGGAGAGCTTGCCTCATAGGACAAACGCTCTTCAATACTCCTCACCAACACAGAATGAGGAGCAGATACTTTTGCACAGGGGACTTTCAGGATGGGTGAACTCTCCATTTCTGTAAAACTGATGAATAGCTGGGTTGCCAGCTTGAAAGTAGGACCCAAGATAGTTAGGAAATCTCAGGATCTCCTTTACATAAACAAAATATGAATGCATATGCTAAAATTAAATCTCCTAACACTTATCCCCTTTTCTAAGGGAAGTTGTATATTGTCCACCATTTTCTGTGTTGTTTTCAAGTGTATCTCTCTTATTGTCGACTCCAGATCAGGCATTTTGGGGGCACTGTATCCATTACCTCTGGGTTCTGCACTTTGTTTTTCTGTCCTTCAAAGACATCACATCAATTACCCATTGCCTTTGATAATAATAATCCAACTAGGACAATCATTTTTTGTTGTCGTACAAGTGTTGTTAAGGTAATAGGTCTCTTCTTTCAAGCTGTCTACTTTCAAGGGTATTGGCTTTTAAAGGTAGAAATTGCGGCGGGCTAAGTAAGTCATCCTCCCGTCGCTGCAGAAATCATACGAGTGATCCGACAAGGAAGAAAGAGAACAATTAGAGATCATTTGGCAAAGAAGCTTTCCATTGCTTTCACTCTAGACCCCTTTGTCTTTTGTGACCCCTTCTTTAAGAGCAAGGGGGGCGGGGGACTCTCTGAGAACCAGGATAGGGGCCTCAGTCACAGCCTCACGGCCTAGTCTTTCATCTAGCATCACAGTGAGAGCAGCACAAGTGCCAGTGTCTGCCAAGCCAGCCACTTTAATCAACTTAATGCAACAGATGCTGACGGTGGTGGCGGCTCGCGAGGCCCCAGGTCAGATTCAAAGAGGACCACCGATGGATGGCGATGATGACACTGAGTGGATGCTTTTACTTTTCACTGCATGGGCTCTGTCTGTGTCTAGAGAGTACATGTAGTAGGAGTTAGGGATGGAGGTATATAGGGATGGAGGGATGGAGGGATGAAGGGATGGAGGGATGGGGGAGACGAGGGTTGGGTCGTTGGACATGCAGTCAGACAACACTCAGACAACCTGTCAGCCAAGCCAGGCCATGCTGGTCCCCTATCCCCTCTACCCCTATCCTCGTCTGTACAAGGGGATACACAATCCTTCTGATATGAAGTGTTTGTGATGGACCTTTGTTTAGTTCAAAGGTTTATACCTCTTTATTCCAAAATCCCTTTGTTGAGCCTTGGGCCTGAAATATGTATCACTGTCCCTTTCATTCCAGCCCTCTGAGGGAAAAATCTAAGCTTGAAGTTTCTCTCCGAGAGTCGGTTTGAAATGGAGAGTCCATCCACACAGTGTCATAATGCTGACCTGATTCCCAGTGCTAGGAAGAGGTCGGAAGGGAAAGGCCAGTAGCAATGTCTGACCTTCGGACATGGAGATACACCAGACCTTTACAACATGTTGATACTGACAGGTTTACCACTATGGCTGGTACCCTTATTGGACGTATGTATTATTATATTGTTGTATTCTTTTTTGCTATTTGATGTATTGTTGAATGTTTTTTCTTCATTAAACTTCATGCTGAACTTAGTTTATGCACTCCAGCATATTTAGCATTTATCTTTCAACTCAACCCTTTTCATTTATACAGACATTTGTGTCAGATTGTTCATCCGTGTGGTTAAGTGTGTGGTGATGTGGTGAGGTGCAGTGCACCATGTTTTGTAAGCTGTTCAAATCTAGGCCAGTGTCAGGATCGTTTGTGAAGGATGTGAAGTTTGATCCTGCATTCACGGAAATCTCAGTTTAATGTAACATTCTGTGCTAACGAAAAATTCAAGAATATTAAAACATTTCACAACCACATACAGTGGAAATCACTTTTCTGCCTACCATACCTGCAAAAGCCCACAGTAAAAATCACTGAGCTGTGTAACGTGACATGGGCATCTCTTCGATTTTTTTTGTAATTGAGTCATAGAGAGCTAATGGTGTTTCTGCCTGTCTGTATCTCCTGTTGTAGATTAGACAGGCAATTTAATTGAGCGGTGTTAGCTGCCATATGAGAGGACAGAGAGACAGACAGAGACACACTGCTCCCAGGCATGATATTGTTTTTGACTTAGCAAAGTGCTGAGCTCTGCACCTGACCGAACACAGAGACAAGGAGACACTCGACCCCTGAAGGAACTAGGAACTAGCTACCCAGACAGACTGGTGAGAGGACTCCTCTTGCCTTCTCCAGTAATAACATAAACCCTTTTCACACTACCGAGCTGAGCCTAACCAAGCCAAGCCGAGCTGGCCTGGATACACATCCACCTTACCTTCTCCAATAACAAAGTGTAGTCATCCAGAGAGGGACCAAGACCTTGATATTCTAACACAGGCTGATTATATTTTCTCTGCGTACACAGTTCTCATCCATTGTATATCAGTACTGTTCTTTAACAACAATATCAACTAAAAAGTAAAGATATGTTTATTTTCATCATCAATAATTCATATTGTTCTTGGAATTCATTTTAGAAAGAGCGGGTGAAAGAGAGACTGAGAAAGAGAGCAAGAGAGAGAAAGAGAGATACAGCAAAGCTATATCAACTTTCTAGCTTTATCTAACACCGAGAACATACCAATCCAATGCACTTCAGCTTTATATATCTATATTTTCTATTCTCTTGAGCTGGCGTTTTGTTGTTCCTGGAAAACACAATTGAGTGTTTGTTTTCATCTTTAGGTAGGTCCTCTTTGGGGAGTTTCTCTCACAGGGGTCAAACCACAGATTAATAGGGCTGGGTAATGAGTTCCCTGGAGTAAGTGTCCGGGTCTACACCTCCACCTCATCCCCCCTTTTCCTCATCCTCCTCTTCATTATCTCCTTCTATCCTCCTGTGATGGATGGATGGTGGCAAGTATCATTCACACTCACATATCTAAAAGATATGTGGAGACATCAGCTATACTACTGCTGTATTTGCTCAGAGGCTGCGTTGTTTTTCTTTCTATTTGTGTTTGTCGTCATCCATGTTGAACTGTCACAGCTGTCTCTCTCTTGTTGTTCGGTGTTTCAAATACTGTGTCCCAAATGGCACCTTATTCCCTATATAGTGCACTACATAGGGGAAGGGTGCCACTTGGGACGCAGCCTAGGAAGTAAGAGCAACAGGAAGGAATGTTAAGTTGCTCCTTTGTTTTTCTGAGGTACTTAAAGCAGCAGCTTAGTGTAGTTCCATATCTGGTAGATTCCCACCAAGTCTTTGATGTAATCAAAGCCCTTGATGCTCAGACCAGAACGTTGAGATGAATATGAAACCAGTCAAGAGCAATATGAATGACAAGGTATTATGCTTGCAGATTGATAAGGCCTAATGGAAGTACAGCATTATGCAATGATACAAGGCTCTATTCCTGGAGGAGCAATACTATTCCAGGAATCTTCTATGTAGGAACACTGAAAATGTTCTGTTGAAAAATGTAAAGGCCATGCTGATTTGTACTGAGGTTGTACTGAGAAATCTTCAACAGACTATTGACAATGATGGAGATTGGGATTGCTCAGTAAGGCTGACTGAAGTTAGCGCTTCTCTCTTTTTAGACTGGGATGGCTTGGCCCATTATGAGATAGCTACATAATGGAGAATTGTAGATCAGTAAGCAAGTAAGCTACACAAATAATGTATTGAAAATAGGTTAAGGTAGCCTCAAGGAATTTCGGTTATGCTGTTTAACACTTGACCATAGACTAATTTATATAATGGACCAAGTAAACACCTGCCTTCTGCCCCATTGCACTATACTTGTATTAATCAGCGAAATTCCTAACACATACAGTGGCTTGCGAAAGTATTCACCCCCCTTCGCATTTTTCCTATTTTGTTGCCTTACAACCTGGAATTAAAATGGATTTTTTTGGGGTTTGTATCATTTGATTTACACAACATGCCTACCACTTTGAAGATGCAAAATATTTTTTTGGGTGAAACAAGAAATAAGACAAAACAACAGAAAATTTGAGCATGCATAACTATTCACCCCCCTAAAGTCAATACTTTGTAGAGCCACCTTTTGCAGCAATTACAGCTGCAAGTCTCTTGGGGTTTGTCTCTATGAGCTTGGCACATCTAGCCACTGGGATTTTTGCCCATTCTTCAAGGCAAAACTGATCCAGCTCCTTCAAGTTGGATGGGTTCCGCTGGTTCCTTGATGGCCAAAAAGCTCAATTTTAGTCTCATCTGACCAGAGTACCTTCTTCCATATGGCTTTTGGCGAATACCAAACGTGTTTGCTCATTTTTTTCTTTAAGCAATGGCTTTTTTTCTGGCCACTCTTCCATAAAGCCCAGCTCTATGGAGTGTAAGGCTTAAAGTGGTCCTATGGACAGATACTCCAATCTCCGTTGTGGAGCTTTGCAGCTCCTTCAGGGTTATCTTTGGTCTCTTTGTTGCCTCTCTGATTAATGCCCTCCTTGCCTGGTCTGTGAGTTTTGGTGGGCGGCCCTCTCTTGGCAGGTTTGTTGTGGTGCCATATTCTTTCAATTTTTTAATAATGGATTTAATGGTGTTCGGTGGGATTTTCATTTCACTTCACCAATTTGGACTATTTTGTGTATGTCCATTACATGAAATCCAAATAAAAATCCATTTAAATTACAGGTTGTAATGCAACAAAATAGGAAAAACGCCAAGGGGGATGAATACATTTGCAAGGCACTGTAAGTGATGATTAAAATGTAAAACGTCACCCACACCGTAATGGTAACTTAAAATGTAAAAATCTCTCTGATGAGCAATGCCAACCCCTGAGATATGTCTAGAATCCATAACAGGGTCTCTGATTAAGGGTTTTGGGGAGTGAGGTTATAATCAGGGAGGTGGAGTAGACTCCCGTGGTCAGACATCTTTGTCCGGCATCATTAGCTGACCTTCCACACATTGCATTGTAGGGAATAACCACAGGGAGCAGGACAGATAGGCCGGTCATCACAGGAGATACAGGAGACGTATACTGGGAGGTGTTTGCTTTATGCTAAACCATGGAGAGATACTAATGACCTCTGTGCTTTTGCATTAATGGTGACTACGCCACCTGTCCGTCACAATGTCTGTGTCCCAAATGGTACCCTATTCCCTATGTAGTGCACTATGGGCCCTAGTCAAAAGTAGTGCACTATAAATGGAATAGGGTGCCATTTAGGACACAGACATTACCATGCAGTAGAGCTAGAGGTCTATGGAGAGGTTTCTACAGCGCTTAGGCAGTTTAACCAGGGAATTGGTGGCCATTGGTACTATGTAGAGGGAGAGTTAGGGGTATTTTAGGGGACAAACCAGTATATTAATGAATATAGTGTTGATCACAGATGTTTAAAATAATTGGTTCATGATCATATTAGAACTGAAACAACTCTTTGCCATGTCATTTTGGCTACCCT
>NC_059211.1:53851623-53986623 GCF_020615455.1 Coregonus clupeaformis | reverse complement strand
GGATTTTATGGTACAACTCCTGAGTTGTTTCCTCAAATATTTAATCCTGCTTAGCCGCACACAAAATGTGTAATGAAATTCCGATTGGTTACGAATTCTCACGTTTAAGTGGTAATTGAAAAGGAGTAAAACCATTTTTTTTTCAAACATAAAGGTGATTCAATCGATTTTCCACAGTTGAGGTGGCTAAGGAGATTTTTTACACCTGCACTTTCCTGCAAAGTCCTTCATAGTTTTGGTGATTTTGAAAAGATGCCTATCAATTACTCTATATGTTTTCCAGTTTTTTGCTGATATCCCCCCAAAAATAGAGAAGCCAAATGGGTTATTGTGTGTGTGTGTGTAAAGGAGATTGATGTAAACCATGTCACTCGTTCTCTTCATTGAATGCTACTCATCCCTTTGAATGTGTTTAGGGAAAGCTGCTTGGCTCTCGGTCCATCTGTCTGTTTGTGTGCACAGTCCATAGAGCCCCACGGTGGAGGTGTCATAATACCCATAAAACCTAGCGGTCAAACAGGGAAATGGTTCCAATCGTTTTTCCACCATTTATTTTTCCCAAAGTGAATTATAGAAACACTTAAGTAAGGGCTGTGTTTCGTCTAGGCTTACCCTGGTGTGACGTTTTGACAACCATGTAAATCTCTTTCGGACAAGGTGACTTTTATCAATATATTCAGCTCTATTTACTCTCAGATTCGAAAATGCTAATTAGCATCAAAGTAGACATCATGCAAGACTACAAATCCCTGCAAGCTCCTTCACGTCATCTCTAGCTGACACCTTTGCTAACAGGTATTGTGTCAATTTAAAACTTGCACAATTTAAAGAAATGAAGCCAATTCATTACAAAATGTAGCTAACATTAGATAGTTAATCCAGAAATTATTACCTTTGCCTCGATTCGGCAGTCTTGTCCAGATCATCATGGCATTTGTAGTTCTTTATGATAGCCACATTAGCAGCTAATTAGCATTACATTTTTGGGGGGTAAATACAGGCGAGTATATTGATAAAAGTCACCTTGTCCTCAAGTGATTTACACGATTATGAAAATGTCATGCCAGGGTAAGCCTACATGAAACACAGCCCTTATTTTAAGTGTTTCTAAAATCCCCTATGGGAAAAATGAATGGTGGGAAAAACGATTTGACCGCTAGGTTTTATGGGTATTATTACTCATACTGTGGTACTCTATACTCCATAGAAATGGCCTCCTGGCAGAGATCTTGGAGAGTGCACTACTGCTTAAATAACTATTTTAGACATAAACTTATCTTTGGAATCTATTTTCCATAACATATTATGTGGATAGCCCCAAATATTTGATTTGTAGAATTCAGTAGATGTTCAACTGTCAACAACATTTAAATGAACTAACCCTATCCCTAGCTCTGTTCTGTTTGTTTTCTAACTTATCGGAATCTCTTTGATGTTAATACCTATCTATGAACTAAAGCTGCCTATTTCCACTGTATTTATAGCTGGCTAGGTTCCTCCAGGAATGTATAGTTAGCTATCACAGGTGGGGTGAATGTGACCTTTCCATGTGGGAAAATTACAACATATGCTGTCTTACCTAAACCACATAACTCAGTCCAATTAAAACATGGTATCACACAAGACGTGATTATTTCATTTTATTACCAGTACATACATAGTTTATACCAGAACACTTTAATTTTAGGGAAGACAAAAAAGGAGTACATACAGTAACACTTGACCAGCTGTCTAGCTAATTTTATTGTCCCTCTTTTCTTTTTAGCTATGGGCATAAAATACACATGAAATGAAGACCAAAGGCCAGGGGAGCATAGAGGGTTAGGCTAGATGGTGAGATAGATAGGCGAGATCTCAGCAATGACCATCCTATTTGAGTCATTGAGTCACGCTCTCCTCAGTCCCAACCCTCATTAAAACATGGAAGGTGAAGAGTTCTACAGGGTGGCCGTCCCAGGTTAGACATCATGCTGCTCTGTCAGCAGTAAATTGACAACATGGAGTTATCCAAATCTCTAATTGAAGTTCTGTTATCTTCAGTTACTCTGGCTAATGATGGAGGAGAAACTTGAAGGCTGGTCTCTTGACTATATAGTTTTAATGAGACCCCCTTTTCTTCTAAAGACCACAAAATGCCACCAATTTAAGTTCTGCCAATTTCCTCCACTTCAACTTGAGAAGCTCCCAGGGAGAGGATGACATCACCTTGGTGGCCGGGAGCAGATCAAGACTGCAGACTCAGGCGGCTGCAGCTGAAAAGGACCCCAGCATGGGGGACCCTCCTCTCTCTGTGAAGGAAGAGAACGCTAGATTAAAATCATCCAGGAATAATGGCTTTCTGTCATGTGTTCATCTCATCATGATGCTCAAACTTTTTATTAAAATAAAAAATACTAACTTTATATGGCCACTATAACACTTAGTTTGAGAGGAGACAGGGTATGCATCCCAAATGGCACCATATTCCCTATATAGTGCACTGCTTTTGTACAGGGCTCTGGTCAAAAGTAGAGCACAACAAAGGGAATAGAGTGCCATTTTGGACGCAACCAGGATTGTATAGAAGACGGGAGAAGATAGGATAAGACTAAATATGATATATGCCACTTAGCAGACATTTTTATCCTAACTTCACTTGATTTTGCAACAACAGTGCTGTTGGGAAAAAGGCCATATATTATGTTGCACTACAATCTCATTCTGGATCCTGTGCATACTGCCTCTCTCTCTCTCTCTCTCTCTCTCTCTCTCTCTCTCTCTCTCTCTCTCTCTCTCTCTCTCTCTCTCTCTCTCTCTCTCTCACCCTCTCTCTCACCCTCTCTCTCACCCTCTCTCTCTCTCTCTCTCTCTCTCGCTCTCTCTCTCTCTCTCTCTCTCTCTCTCTCTCTCTCTCTCACCCTCGTCTCTCTCTCTCTCTCTCTCTCTCTCTCTCTCTCTCTCACCCCTCGTCTCTCTCTCTCCCTCTCTCCCTCCCCTCTCTCGCTCTCTCTCTCTCTATCTCTCTCTATCTCTATAGCAAACAGCTCTTTAAATAAAAATTACATTGGACAGCTGGACCGATTTGATTTATGTTTGATTCAAGAGAGCAATTAAAATGAATTTTGCACACATCACCAAGGTGGGGTTCACTTCATTACATACATTTATTATAAATGCACATTTGAATGACTATTTTATGTGGTAGTCTAAAAAACTCTCCTGTTTCGGAAATAAATGAGGTATTGCATTGTGGGAATTAGTTTCGCCATGTTAGCGTGTTAGAATATTAAGGCTTCTTCGGTATTCAGCCATGACAGCTGTTCTTCCACCCAAAGCTCTTCTCGCTCTCCTCTACTGAAACAATAGGACCAACGAGATGTTTAGCTCCCCTGAATGCTGCCCAACTGGCTAGCCACAGCACCATGAGGGGATGAGGTGAGGGATACATCCCAAATGGCACCCTATTGCCTAATGGCACCAAACACACATACACAGACACGACACAACACAAACACACACAAACAGACACACACACGCATGCACGCACACGCACACCTTTACACTCATCTTATGCTGCTACTACTCTTTTCTTTATTTTAATCTTATTATTATCTATCCTGATGCCTAGTCACTTTACCCTGCCTTCAAACACCTCATACACCTGCCCATTGATCTGGTACTGGTACTCCCTGTATATAGCTCCACTCCATCCATGTGTATTTTATTCCTCTTGTGTTACTAGTTTTCTTTTTATTATTATTTTTAACTCTGCATTGTTGAGAAGGGCTCGTAAGCAAGCATTTGATGGTTAAGTCAACACCTGTTGTATTCGGCGCATGTGACAAATAACATTTTATTTGATATTGCAACTTGCAGTATTCATATTTGTGAATTTATATTTGCCCAACAAACAGTATTTAGAGGATTGTTTTGTTGGCAGACATGATTTGAAAATTATGGGACCCCTTTGGTTTTTATATTATATATTTATGTTGTTCACAGTGCTCCTGGGTAGTCAGAAGGGGGAATATGGTAATATGATGTTTTTGAATTCCATAATGTAGTAGTTTATATTTTAAGGTTGCAAAGTTGTAGATAAATAGAATAAATGCAGAGCTATTTGGCTTTCAGATCACAACCTCCCTTTCCCCCCTTCTCCCCTGTCTCCCCTTTTTGCAGAAATGGCAAGAGAAGTGCACATTTGTAGCTTGCAGGTAGTAGTGGACTGGGGGTGCAGATTGAAGCTATGATATATGACATGTGTTGCAAGCAGTCTGTGTATGTTTCTCAGGGACCTGTCACAGCTCCAGCCTATGCTGCTAAAGACTCGGTTATACTCAGCATAGTTTAATCCTCCATTTAAGACGGGGTGTATGGGCTAACATTCAGTGCCCAATATTATACTTGCAATAATCACAACCTTTTTTCAAATGAATCTTTATAAATTATCAGTTCCAAACACTGAAGGAGTTAAAGGCCCAATGCAGCCGTTTTTATCTCAATCTCAAATTTCTGGGTAACAGTTAAATACCTTACTGTAATAGTTGTCCATTAAAATGGTCAACAATTTTGCAAAAAAAACATGTCTCAATAAATAATTTTGCTAGGACTGTCTGTGAGTGGGTCTGAGTGGGGAGGGGAAAGGCACCAAAGTGGTGGAGGGGCCTAATGGGAGGGATATGTAATCTGAAGACTAGCTCTTATTGGCACAGGTTTGATATTGGTTTACTAACTTATACTGCCTGGTGATGTCACCAGGCAAGCCAAAACTCCACCCATGCAAAACCTGCTGATTAGAACATCCTGTGTTGATTGTATTTTCAACCAGCAACTATCAGGAAATAACAATTATCCAATTATTTCACACTATTACAGTGTTAGTTTCATTAGCTGTTGTACAATATGATACAAAACATAGGAAAAATAACATGTTCATTGCACTGGGCCTTTTAGCATTTGTCAGTATAATGTTAAAGGCCCAGTGCAGCTGGTATTACAGTATGTCCATACCAAATCATTTCTGGGTAACAATGAAATACCTTACTGTAACAGCTTCCCATTCAAAAGGCTTTTAGCTAAACGATATTTCTCAAGCAAGAATGTTGCTAGGACTTTCTGGGAGTGGTCTGAGTGGGGAGGGGAAAACGTAAAACTAGCTGTTATTGACAGAAATGTTTGGAAATGTCTTTGTTACTGCTCTATTAACCAATTGACCGCCTGGTGATGTCACCAGGCAAGCTGATTCTCCCACCAATGCTAACAGGCTGATTAGAAGGTCCTGTGTAGATTGTATTTTACATTTACATTTTAGTCATTTCAACCAGCAACTATCAGAAAATAACACTGATCAAATGTTTTCAGACTTCTACCATGTTAGTTTCATGAGCTGTTGTACAATATGGTACAACACACAAGAAACACAGAATTTTGACTGCACTGGGCCTATAAAATGTGATAAATATATTTTTTATAGACCTCTTTGCGTATACAATTTCTGTTTTTAAATAATTTTGCTGATTGCAGGAAAACATAAGGGATATCCCCATATGTATAGCTGTATGGCATTAGCCATACACAATTAAGTAGCCTAATTCTTCTCTGTTATATGTTAAGCGGGTTCTGATTGTCCCCAGGTTGCTAGCCCTCTGATCCCATCTGATGGCTGATGATTGGGTTTGTGTTAGTCATCCAAGGTCGTGTCATTGCTAGCAGCCTCGCTGAGCTCAGACCTTGTCCAACTAACTTTAACTCAACAGTTAAATGCACATGCACACACACTAAACAGCACATAGCACATACAGTACACACACACATGCACACGCACGCACACACACACACACACACACACAGAAGTGCACACTTCTACACATCCCTATACACTCTCAGACAGTGGTTCCTTCCTCCTAGGCTCAGATGTGATGAATCTCAGTACTTCTGCGAGATACCCAGACAAAGATTTTACAGCACACCATCCCTTCCCCTGGTGCTGCCAGCCTAGCCTAACCTATATTTCCCAGCGACACCCGGGTCCCGGCTATTTTTAAATGGTGTGCAAAGCAAGTCGGGGGTCTTTCTCTGTTATGGCACGGCAGGTTGAGAGGAGGGCACATCGTCTGGAATGCAGTCTGAAGGTGTCTAACGTGCCTCTGAGGGAACAACGGGCTGTGTCCTAAATGACACCCTATTCCCTTTATAGTGCACAACTTTTTATGGGGCCCTGGTCAAAGTAGCACACTATATAGGGAATAGGGTGCCATTTGGGATGCATACAACCTGTATACATGACATTCTACCAGGCTATCTCCCTCCATGTTGTCATGGCAACCTCTGGGCTGGGGGGTTAGGGGGTTAGGAGGTTGGGGGGTTAGTAGTGGAGCGGGATGAGGGCAGAAGGCTCTAGATCTCCTCTGCACCACCATAGACTCAGGGCCGTCTTGGAGGAGTATCTACAGTAAACAGAGATCTAGCAGAGCATCTTCCTCCTTTCTCCAGAGCCCCGGGCCCGCTGATGCTGAGTAAAACCAAGCAGCAGTAGGATGCCCTGGGTCTAATAGTCTCAGACAGTAAATGTCATCAGAATTTAAATTACACTAGGCCTGCTCTCTCTCATAACCATGAGAGGCTTCTTCCTTAACCTATATCGGGACGCCAACATGGCCAGAGGAGCCTGTGGGGGAAAATGTTTTTGCCCTTCAGCCAACCAGAGAGGAGGGCTCTGACGGAGTCCCAAATGGCACCCTATTCCCTACATACTGCACTACTTTTGACCAGAGCCCTATGGGAATAGGGAATAGGGTGCCGTTTGGAATGCAACCTCTGAAAGCGACCAGCTTAGTATTTCTGGTGGCAGATCTGGAACCTGTGGAGGATCCATCAGGCAGGCATACAAGGTGGCTAATTAGTAGGATTCAATTAGGATGATCATTAGCGTTGTGGACAGTTGTGTCACACACCCTCCCCTCTCCTCTCCTCTCCTGGCCAGTGGAGCATCTCAGTATTCATTAGAGTAGGGCAGAGATGATGGAACAGACTAGGCTGGCTGTGCTGTAATGCTTCATACCCACAGCAGCTGTGCCAACATCACAATTAACTTTCATTTAGAAGAACATCGGTTACACTGATAACAGCATTGTTTGGCTGCATGGGAGAAATTAGCATTTTGTGTTCACATAATTGGAGAGTTACGTACATAGACAACAACAAATAATCTATGTATTACATTTAGATAGATTACAAATATAAAGGTATGTTATACAAATTTCATTCAGATATTTGTAAAGAGCACAGTCCATAGTAAAGAAAACGAACTAATAGAAAAGATGTACAACAATATTACAATATGTACAACTGTATTCAAATCAAGTCAAATGCTATTTGTCACATGCTTCGTAAACAACAGCTGTAGACTAACAGTGAAATGCTTACTTACGGCTCTACCCAACAATGCAGAGAGAACAAAATTGAAATAATATTGAAAAAAACATATGTACAACACCGTTACACTTATATTACAAATGATGTAGACATGTTGTAAAAGAGCACAGTCTAAAGTCTAACAGTGTCAATGTGTTGACCTTTATTTCCCATTTCCTGAGGTGTTTCTTCTTCTCTAGAGTTTTTACCCTCTCCTCCATTCTCCTCCGCTCTTCACCTTGCCATGACTTATCCCTGGTATGTCACACGATTTTGTAGTAACACAGATAACATGGATTCCATGAACACCTAGAAAGCCAGCAACTGCTGTGTAAACACTGCCTTTTCTCTCTGAGTAGGGGAGGCCCACTTCACATTGTAGGTAAAACACAGGTAAATTTTCAGGCCTAAAATATGTTATGATTCATTGCCAATATTCATTGCCTGTTATACGGTAAGGCAACAGTTGTAATGTCTCAGTTTTACAGTGCTTATTGGCTATTGTATGTCGGTATGTTGCAATGACCATCACGTTTGGCATGTGCACCAAATTCCATACCAGCTACTCGATGTTGGTGTTAGGGCGTGTTTTGGCATAATGTGCAGCATGTAAACTTTGAAGATAATGAGAGCAAAGTTCCAATTTGAAAATGGTTCTGGAACAGTCAGAGATGGGAGAGGAAATAATATTAGATGTCAGCAGCATGAAATCACCTTTAGCTGAATGAAGAGTAATACGCTGAATTACCTTTTCTCACTGACTGCTGACTCGTCCAAGGCTTTTACAGAGTCTGCAGAAGTATAGTAGATGCTTTTCTCAATGTCAACTCTCTTTTTGTAATAGATAAACAATAGCTGACGTGGAGATAATGGCAGATGTTTCGTCAAGTGTTCTAGACATGGGTGTTTAAAGCTAAATGAGCCAGCTTCTCTAATGGTGCATTCAGTGTTGGGGACATTTCTCAAGTCTGGATTTCTTTTATCACAGGCCCTCCGCATCAGATGCCATTCCTACACAAATACAACTTTCCTTCCTTCATCTGTGCTCGCAGGAGATGGAGGGAAAACGTCTCTCCTCATAATGCTCCTGAATAATAGCATTGTGGAGCGGGAAAGAGCAGAACATTTATTAAGCTATTTATAAATGGAGCTGGAATATAGACGCGTCACATGGGATTCCATTCCTATTCCGATTCCATGTGTTCCAGCGGTGTTTCACAACGTTCTACAAGAAGGCTGCATTATAACCTATAAACATCAAAAAACATTTCAAGAAGGCTTCCCGCAGCAGCTGTGTTCGGGAAAATGCATTCGTGACACCGTTTGGTTTGAATTCGAAAATGTATTTGTTTAATGCTCTTTAAAGCTTGTCTCTGGAGGTATTCACATCTGTCCCGGAGTTCCCCATCCCACGAAAATTGTGGCGCTAGAAATGTCAAGATGGATCTGAACTCCTTGTCTCCTCCCCCATTCTAACCCCCTCCAAAACCACTTATCCATGCTGAGGTGCACTCTGTCCGTAACTAGATATAAAGGCTGTTGTTTTGCTGCTGCCGTTTGGAAGAAGAGAAGCCGCGATGTCCGAAGCATTGAGTGTAAAGCTCACTTCTCCTTGTATTTGTAATTTTCTGTGCAAATATGTGTTTTGTTTACAGAACGGGAAAAGGTTCATTGGGATTCCAAGCATGAAGTGGAAAAAATATGATTCTGATGGAGCATGAGTGGTCAGTTAGAGATGTGTGTGTTTTCCTCTCCCCATTTAGACTACTGTGTCCTCAGGTCATTTATTTTATTCTGTTGACTTTCCTTCCTCCATCTTCCTACCTTCCTTCCTTCCTCCACCCCACGCCATTATTTCTGATCGCGTTAAGGTCTTCTTTGTGAGCAGACACATAAGGAAGCCTACATAAATGCAGTATTGGATATCAACACAATAGTTGACTCACTTCATCTTTGCGTCTTTGACATGGGGTCCATATGCCTTCTTTTGGGAGGGGATAGGACAGATCCATACTTTACAAAGTATTTGCAAATTGACCACCCAGTGTGGAAATGATGATGCCAGCACTTAATGGAGGGCTGTAGTGTTGTCATCATACAGATGTTTTAAGTAGCATATGATCGGATGACTCCAATGGCACTTGATATGTTCCTGTATGTACAGTATGTAGGTGGCGTATAATCTTAATTGCCAGTGTCGATGCAATGCAAACTCTCTGCTTGCAGACCTGGCAGCCATTTTACATTTAGCTCTTTTCAATTACCCAGTCTCACTCCACATCACTCAATTCCCCATTTTCACAAACCCTGATGTTTAAAAGCATTTATGGAGTTTGTAATTGCATTAAAACATTTAGGTTGAAATAAAAGCACAGTGGAAACCAAACTGTTCCCTTTGGGCCCAGTGGCATAACCACTTTAGTCACACAAATTAAACTTCCTCAACTCCTAAACCGACACGCACATCCCTCACCATCCCTCAGGCGTTTAGGCCCTAAGCTTTCTCCAAAAAGAAAAGGAGCCAACGCTCACATAGGCTAGTGCATTTATCCAAGTTCTCTTGTTTATTAGCAGTATTAGTATCAACATTATTAAAAGCACAGCAGAACCACATTAAGGTAATCAAATATGTGTGGCATGTAAGAAGAGTATCCAAACTCCCAATGCAGAGATGCACTGTAACGTTGAGTTTTCAACTGTGTGTATGTGAGGGTATTACAGCAGTAAAGTAGGTACCAGAGAGAGTATAGTCCGAAAAGTAGGCTAACAGTAGCTTTTATCCTCTGTCCTCCTAATGCGACAGCTGGGCTACGTCTCAAATGGCACACTATTCCCTATATAGTGCACTACTTTTGACCAAGGTCCATAGGGCTCTGGTCAAAAGCAGTACACTATAAAGGGAAATGGGTGCCATTTGGGAGGCATTCCTGGTGTCGTGTCGTGGTCGTCTCTGATTACCTGAAAGCCTGCTGGTATAGGTGGATGGTACCCTGACTAAACATCTCCTCTCCGGCAGGCCCTGGCCGTTGAGACATGAGATGAAGAGAGAACAAACACACTGTGACAATCTCGTCCTCCTTTTTTCCCCTTCTGGAGCTTTCAGTGTTGCCGTAGCATTGGTTCTGCAGGTTAATGCCCTCATACAGCATGACACACACATACACACCACACACATACACACACAGCACACACACACACCACACACCACACACACACACACACACACACCACACACCACATAAACACACACCACACACCACACACCACACACACAGGTTAATGCCTCTGTACAGCATGTCAGCAGCAGCAGCTTCTCCTGAAGAAGGGCGCTCCGCTGTGACTGGCCTCTACACGACGCCCGGCCTGTTTAGTTGGGATAACGTTCTACTAGATCTGTACCAGAGGAGGAGAATATACCCTCCTTTCTAATTGTGTCACCATGCTCACAGATATAGGTTATATTGCTCAAAGGCGCAAAATGACACATTAAGGTTTTTGTGTCCGTAGGACACATAATGTGTAAAAGCAGTAGGCTTGTATTACACTGTAACAGTTAGGCGCCATTTCCTTTATTATTTGCTTGTCTTTCCTCTCAGTGAGCTGATGTCACACAAGGCTGTTGACACAGTGAAAGGCCATGATAATCCCACACTATCAGCATCACATGGTTGAGGAACTGAGCTCCTTTCGCAGGTACTTACAGTAGTTTAGTTCAGAGCAAACAGAGGGACCTTTAGAGAAATCAAGGAGGGAGAAGGGAGTTGTTCATCTACTTTATCTGTATTTCCAGTTTGTTGAACAGTATCACACCATTCTGTCCACATGGGCAGGGAGATAAAGTGAGTGAATGCTCTTCAGCGTCCTATAGTTCAATTTTCCCTCCCTGTCCCTGTACTGTGTGGCTGAATATCACACCCCAGTATGCTTATTGGGAGAAATGGCTGCCTTTTAGACTCCACATTAAGGCCATTTTGGACGAGTGGCTTTGTGAAGGTCTGTCATTCTCAGGGTTTGCCGCGCAAATGCACCGATTTATGGCTCATTCGTTTGACAGGGGAAGCAAGTGCTCATTTTGTCCTAAGTAGATTTGGTATGGTTGTGTGGCACAGAGGCATAGGTCAATTTGCCTCGACTACTCAACGCCTTCGTCTGACCGTGCACCTGCCGTGAATGGACATTTAGTCTACATATGGAACTGAATTGTTGCGTAGAGAATCGTTGTTCATGTGCTTTGCTGAATGTGAAATTGAATGTATGTTGTTCATGGTTGCTCTGTTATTATGGCGAGAGTAGGAAACAGTGTAAAGTGGACATGAAATGAAGCCTGTCAGTGCTTGTCATCATCTATCCAGGGTCAGGACCTCAGCAGTGTTATAATCATGTTCTTGTGTTAATTTAATTGAATAGAAGGAGCTTAGGTAGGTTTCTGATAGGGCTGCCTGTCTATCTTCGGGCCAGTGAAGTGCCTGCCTGTGTCAGTCTCCCCATAGCCCTTGGGCCTGAGTGTGTACATACAGTAGGCTAAACCATACACACACGCATGCACAGGAGGTGGTCTGAGGTGATGATGGCTAAAGGGTCCAACAAGCAGAAAACAACAGCCGCCTGCCCGCCCGGCCGCTGCACACATTACCTCACACTTTCTGGCCATGTATGCCACACTCCGTTGAAACCCAATGGATTATTACTGAAAGTGTTAAAACGGCAAGAGCTGTCCTTATTCTTTATATATGAATATAAATATATTATCTTCATTGTTTGTATTGAAATTTACTGAAGTTCCCCCTCATTCAGTTATCAAAAACATTTATTTCACAGTCATTTTATTTTTTATAAACTGTAAATTCTGCATCAGAAACGTTAGTTTTGTATTTAGATATGTCTTTAGTTGAGTAATGGATTTATAACATCGGTGTCTTTGTGTCAAAATCAAAGTGTTTTTATTCATTTTCTCTCATGGATGTGTTATCTCTCCCCAGTGAATGCCTAAAAGGCAGTCATCCTCTGTCTTCTCCCTCGCTCAGAGCTGACAGCTTCTGAACATCTCACAATGCAAAAATACATCTGCTGTTGCTGGTTCTGTTTGTTACTGATGTTTGTCAATGCAGAAGTTGTCGACAGAAGGACAAAAGCAAATGATGGTTTTGAGCTGCACTGTCTAGGGAATCCATCTGATATACAAAAGAGAATGTATCTGAAACACAATTAAAACTGAAGACAACATATTAGCCTTTAAACGGGACTACTATACGGAGTCAAATTGCTCAAGGGATCAAGGCCATAGTCTGTCTTGTCAGAGAGATGTTGTACGTCGCTCAATGTTCATTCCTGAGGTCTTTGATGGCCGGTGGTCTCAGCAGTGTGTGAGGTGTAAATAGAGAAATATATGCTGGGGCACAGTCCCTCAGATGCAGCCATGATTAGGTTGCTTAACAGTTTAGAGGATGCTTTGAAAGTGAGATTCCTCCTCCCTTTAACTCATTGTCACGTTGTTTTGCAGGTCTATAGATCCCTGCTTTAATCTGTTTAGCTCGACTCAAATTGGCGACGTTCGTTAGCCGACACCTCCTTGCTTTAACACTGGGAGATTTCTATTTGCTCCTACTCCGAATCCCCCTTTCACGTAACTTAACATGCCATCTTGGTCTCTCTGGGACAATAATTGAGTTTAGGGAGAGGTTTAAATAGCTTTAAAGGACGAAGGGTAACACAGATGAGATTGCATCTCTGTGATTAACACACAATTCCAGCCCGCCCCACAGCCTTCTGTGTCCTGCCCAGGATTAGGACATTACGTAGAGAATGACAGAGCTTTTTGGCACTTTATACCCTCTCAATAACATTCTTTCACATATTAGGTTAATTCCACCCCTAGGTAGCTACTTTATCATGCAGAAGACCTTAATCCAGTGCTGTTGAGTCCATCTTGCCCTAGCTTTGATGCCCCCCCACCCCCCCCCCACCCTCCACCCACCCGTGTGGTGTGTGGGTGCACTGGGCTGTGCTGGGGCCTGTGTGTAAGACAAAGCACCCGTGACAGGGACAATGAGACACAGCAGCTCAACCCACAACAAAACAAGAGAGGCTTCATCTATTGGAGTGTTGCTCGTTGAAAAAACATTATTAACCCCCCCCACACACACACACACACACAAAAAAAAAATAAACATCAAAGGACGAAGGAGTAAAAAAGAACATAAAACTGCCACCTAAAGACTTAACACCTCTTTGCGAACAAAAAATATCGGTTTCAATTTCAAATGTGTGTTTTTTTATGTTGTCGCCCTGAAGAGCTCCTCCCCTCTGATCTCCTTGTACACCACTTTATCTGAGAAGCACCTATGACCTCCTGTTGAAAAGGCCCAGGAGATATGATGAGTTTAAGCCGCCAGTGGTCTTCAGATGTGGGATTGCTGCTATCTATCCCCAATGTAGGGTATTTGTGGTGTTGTTGGCCAAGCATTAGCTGTCCCCTGGCTTCTGCTTCTCTCCATGGGAATAAAGATTTGGAGTCAGTTCTCCCCCGAGTACACAACCACTCATAACCATTTTTGATGATCGAAAAACTGTACCGATTTATTGTGGATCCCCCCACAAAAAAGCATTGGGAGAAAGATGGTGGAGTGGTGCGATTTGATGATGTGACCTTATTGAGGTGGAGAACTACTTGCTTCTGGACTGTTCACTCGAAGCATACAGTATGCCTTCACAATGTGCTTACTTCAATAAACAATAATATAACAAATATAATTTCTAGAAGTGACCAACATAATTTATTGAAAAAACAAACCTCAAAAGATCTGACAAACCGTTCAAGAGGTGCTATCTTAGTACATCGTAGGGTTAGGGAGGGCCAGGGAGCTATAGGGTCAGGGAGGGCCAGGGAGCTATAGGGTCAGGGAGGGCCAGGGAGCTATAGGGTCAGGGAGGGCCGAGGATCTATAGGGTCAGGGAGGGCCAGGGAGCTATAGGGTTAGGGAGGGCCAGGGAGCTATAGGGTCAGGGAGGGCCAGGGAGCTATAGGATCAGGGAGGGCCAGGGAGCTATAGGGTCAGGGAGGGCCAGGGAGCTATAGGGTTAGGGAGGGCCAGGGAGCTATAGGGTCAGGGAGGGCCAGGGAGCTATAGGGTTAGGGAGGGCCAGGGAGCTATAGGGTCAGGGAGCTATAGGGTCAGGAGGGCCAGGGAGCTATAGGGTCAGGGAGGGCCAGGGAGCTATAGGGTTAGGGAGGGCCAGGGAGCTATAGGGTCAGGGAGGGCCAGGGAGCTATAGGGTTAGGGAGGGCCAGGGAGCTATAGGGTCAGGGAGTTATAGGGTCAGGGAGGGCCAGGGAGCTATAGGGTCAGGGAGGGCCAGGGAGCTATAGGGTTAGGGAGGGCCAGGGAGCTATAGGGTTAGGGAGGGCCAGGGAGCTATAGGGTCAGGGAGCTATAGGGTCAGGAAGGGCCGAGGAGCTATAGGGTCAGGGAGGGCCGAGGAGCTGGGGCTAGGGCTGGGAATCAGGACTCCCCAGCAGCAGCAGACAGAGAGAAGGGTCTGAGGGGGGAGAAATCCCTTAAGAAGACCATAAGCTTGAGCAGAGAAACAGAAAGGGTCTGCTACTGCTGCTAATTACCCAGAAACCACACAGAAAGTGCCCACTGTCACTGACTGAAGAGGTTCACATCCCTTCCTCCACACATAAAAGGCGTAGTATGAAAACATTTCGCGGGGGACAAAGGAAGGAAGATTAACATAATCTTTTGGTTTGTATCCCCTGTAAGCTGTCCATGTGTGAGTCTCTCTTCTCACCTCTTTCTCCTCCTCCCTCCTCCTCCACCCTCTCTCCTCCCCCTCTCTTTCTTTGCCTTCTCCTATGCTCACTCTGTTTCTTCTCCACTCCTCTAATGTCTGGTTTTAAGGAATAGGCACGGCGGGAATTGGCTTTGTCGCCTAAGCCCGACAGTTGTTTTTTTCCCGCCTTTCTGTGATCATCCATGTCGATGGTGGGCTGCTGTTTGGGGTAATCAGACAATGGCAGGCGAAACGAGGTGTCAGTGCGCTGACAGACCCCTCTTCATGTTATGTCATTGTTAATCCCCAGCCCCTCAGCGTCCTGTTCCTTCCTTCTCCCTCATTCTCTCTCCGCTACTTTTATCCCTCCATTCCCAGTTGAGGGATGGGGGATAAATGTGACGCCTTCATATTTCTATATATCAAAGCTCCGCTCTCAAGCTCGGGCTGTTTTCTCCCTAAGTGGCGAGGGGGATTGTACAGCACACAACTCGGAGCGAGAACTTTTATAAAATGAGGACATCACAGCTAGCAGCGGAGGCAGCAGAGACAGCTGCTGTTGCGTTGTATTGGCTCCTTCCACTTCTCAGTCTCTCAGTCTTCTCAGTCACAGGAAGGAATCCTGCACCAAAGCCAGCCACACAGGCAGGAAAACAGCTGGTTTGTTGGCGTCTTGTAAATGCTGATGTCTTTTCTTTCCATCTCTCCTGCCATCCATGGATCACTCCTCCGGAAGTCTGATTCTTTCAGCTTGGCGTCTGTCTGCCTGCCTGACTCGTAGACCCTCTGAGCAGCACCTCATGGATCTCATAGGAGAGATAGCAGGGTGGAGGGTGGAGGGGAGGTGAATGCTGTAGCGTTGGTGATGGAGGAAATTGTTTCAATTAAGAGGCAGAGAGTGACGGGCGACACTGGGAACTCGGTCTCTCAGCGAGAACAATGGAGAGTGTGAGAGAGTCTACCGGCAATCATTATCCGTCACTTTCATATTGCATCTTCTGAAAAGCCCAAACCACATGGTGGTGGAGTCGAGAGAGTACTGTATGTGGGCTCCTTCCAAGTCTGAGATGAACGAGCTATAAACTGCTTAGCTTTTCACATTCTCACAGGGTTATTTTCTCATTCTCTCTCTACATCTCTTTCACAAGCCTCTCTCCCAGGCCTCTCTCCCTCTATCCCTCTCTCCCTCTCTCCCTCTCTCCCTCTCTCCCTCTCTCCCTCTCTCCCTCACTCCCAGGCCTCTCTCCCTCTATCCCTCTCTCTCTTTCATGCAATCTCGTTCTATCTATGCTCTCTTGTTCTCTCTCTTGTTTTCTCGCCATCCATCTCTCTCCTGCTCTCTTGTTCCCTCTGTCTCTCTCTCAGTCTTTCACAGGCTTCTTTCATTCTCTCTCCGTCGCTTTCCTGCTCTCTCGTCTCTCCTTCTCTCTCCATCTCTCCTGCTACTGTTCTCCTGAAAGTGACAGAGCACTTGCTGGTTTTAGTAAAATCTGACGTTTAGAGCATTTAGGTGACTTCCCAGCAGATGTAAAAGACAGAACAGTTATTCAGTTTTGCATTTACATGAACTAAGTTGGAAATTGAGTATTTTTACTTTCCCCTGTTTAGTTCAAGGAAAGCTCTGTAGCTCAGTTGGTAGAGCATGGCACTTGAAATGCCAGGATAGTGGGTTCGATTTGCGGGACCACCTATAGGTAAAATGTATGCATACATGACTGTAAGGCGCTTTGGATAAATGTGTCTGCTAATTTGGCATATTTTGGGAGATAAGACCTTGAATTACATATGTTTGGGTTTGTTCTTCTTAAACTGTATCTGGACTTGAAGCAGTATCACTTGCAACACTGTTGAATTGGAGCTACCGCTAAGAGATGGAAGCTACTGGTGGATGAACAAGGCCTTTGGATGAACTTGAAGCTACAGCCAGCCGAGTGGAAGCTAGAGTCCATGTCTATCTGGTCTTGTATCTCCATTCCAGTCAAACTGCATCTCTTATTTAAACTGTGTTCATTTACAGAACTCAGAACTGGGCATGTTGCATTTTTCATCTAAGTAGTAGATTCCTCTGACAACAAACACTTAAAGGTGTGTTTGAGTGAAATCCTACAGTACCCTCAAGCCTTGTTCCTGAGATACTGCTTGACAGTGGAAAGACTGTATCCTCAATCCTAAACCTAAGCAAAACATTTTCGGGTTCTTGCATTGCAATTATATTGAATTCTGCGTATATAGTCACACTTTACCACAATAAACATAACGTTCAAATTCAGAGATTCTGATATCATTGAGTGCTTTTGAAATCTGTAGCCTTATCTCTGCTGCGCTGTATCAGCACAATGGGCAGCACCCTACATCAAGGCAGTTTTGATAATAAATATAGGCCACAAGATACATTATATATATACAAAGGTATGTGGACACCCCTTCAAATTAGGGGATTCGGCTATTTCAGCCACACCTGTTGCTGACAGGTGTATACAATCGAACACACAGCCATGCAATCTCCATAGACAAACATTGGCAGTAGAATGGCCTTACTGAAGAGCTTAGTGACTTTCAACATGGCACCGTCGTAGGATGCCACCTTTCCAACAAGTCAGTTTGTCAAATGTCTGCCCTGCTAGAGCTGCCCCGGTCAACTGTAAGTGCTGTTATTGTGAAGTGGAAAAGTCTCGGAGCAACAACGGCTCAGCTGCTAAGTGGTAGGCCACACACACTCACAGAACGGGACCGCCGAGTGCTGAATCCTCTGTCCTCAGTTACAACACTCACTACCGAGTTCCAAACTGCCTATGGAAGCAACATCAGCACAATAACTGTTCGTCGGGACCTTCAGGAAATGGGTTTCCATGGCCGAGCAGCAGCACACAGGCCTAAGATCACCATGCGCAATGCCAAGCGTCGGCTGGAGTGGTGTAAAGCTCACCGTCATTGGACTCCATGAATCATGCTTCACCATCTGGCAGTCCGATGGACGAATCTGGGTTTGGCGGATGCCAGGAGAACACTACCTGCCCGAATGCACATGCCAACTGTAAAGTTTGGTGGAGGAGGAATAATTGTCTGGGGCTGTTTTTCATGGTTAGTTCCAGTCAAGGGAAATCAGCCAGGGGTGCAACTTTGGTTTTAGAAGTGGGGGGACATAACTTGGTGGGGGGTCTGGGGGTCCTCCAATTTTATGGGGCATCTAAAGCTCATTTCCTGCATTTCTACACAATCTAATATGGCCCATGGCCCTTCTAGCCGTCTCAAAACAAAAAGTAAGCAAAAATGCCCACAGTCATCAAGCTAGGTAAGAGATCATTATTAAATATGTTTAAGTTATTGATAAGACTGAACTAGATCAATGATCATTCAATAATCATAATTGTGTTGCACCTTTAACCAATAGCCTAACAAATGACCAACTCTTACAAATAAAGTACAAAGACTTAACTGTTGATTGTTTTTATCAAGACAACTTCCTTCCCATCTTTTTTTTTATGTCTCAAGGGAAAGGTTTGAAAAACAAAAGTTTAATAAAAACACACATACACATACACCTACACATAAACACACAGAAACAGTACATCCTCCATATAATTCATATCATAGGCCTAATAGTACTGTAGAGCTCTTTTAACTTGATAACAGTCTCCAGTATCAACATTTCCAATCAAACAAAAACAGGGAGAAGGGAGAATCTGTAGATGTGCTGTGGTAAAATAACATACTCTTTGTCAGAATTCAGCCAGCCTTCACAAGACCATAACATATGCAAATATGTCCCCTTTTGTGTTTTACACCTCCAGCAGAATGAAAACATTTCTAAGTGCATGATATTCAGTTTCACTGGCATATAGTACATTCTATGGATGGTCTTAAACTGCAGTAATTTATGTCTGAGATTATATGAACATGATTGGGCATTCTAACATATCTGTATCCATTCATCATAATCAATAGCATCTTTGTTTTACATGTTTTGTGTCATTGGGAAAAGCCTCTATCAACCCTTGATACAGTTTAGAAATCAACTTTAGAGGTTTGTCAGACTGCCTTAAAATAGTTTCAATCTTTCAAGCTTCTTGCTTGTCCAGTGTTTGCTGCACAGAGATAATAAAGTGTTGTATCTGCAAAAGTTCACCTCAGCGCTGTCACATACAGATCTTCCCTGGCTGCCTGACCCTGATGAGACCCAGGTCACCATCTGATCGTGCTCAGATGAGGCATGACAAAGAATTACCTTGGTGTACATGTATACATTATATTATCCAAGAATAGAATAAATGGTTAAATAATTGAAATAACCATTATTCCCAGATCCCAGACTGTAGCCTACCCATCAACTCAAGATGGAACTTTGTATCCATTCACTGATTAGTATAGCTAATATACTGCAAGAATTCAACTGAGTGCCATAGACTGGTCTTCCCTGGCTGTCTGACCCTGCAGGGACACCTGTCACCATCTGATCCTGCTAAGATATGATGAGCATAGTGTTGTGTACTGACTGTGCACCATGACAGTGAAGCCTGTAGAGCAGTTTATACCGTGTCAGTGTGAAAAGTAGGGAATTAGCTAGGGAAACTGACAGATCAATAACGTTACATTGCTATACTGACTAATAAAACTTGCATTGCGCTGGAAAAATGTCAAAATATCGGTCTTCAATCGTTTGGCCGCTGGTTCCATCGTTAGATTCAGGTCAAGTGTGATTGAGGCAAAAATTATAGCAAAAGTTAGTGAACTAGCTAGATAGCTAACGTTAACCATCTTTTGGCTAGCTCTCGCTAATGGTACAATGGTACATCATCAAATTGACTTCTGTTGAAACGGGACAAAACAAAGGCTACAAAACATTTCCATATACACAACAGCTGTTAGATACTTCTACCTGACAGACAGCTAGCTAGATATGAACTGGCTGTGGTAGCTACTAGCTAACTAACGAGCTGCTAGTAGTTAATTCACTTCAGTCAAGAGGGGATGAAACATTAGCTAACGTAACATGTCAGTTACACTACTAGCTCAGCACTGGGAATAAATAAAAACAATTCTGTCAAACAGCAGTTACATTGCCAGCTAGATCAGCCAACTAAAGAGTAAGCAGTTTCTGCTCTGCTTGCTTTTACAAATCGGAGAAAAAGCGCAACACAGACAGCAGCTGCCTCTGTTCATCTCTCCCGTGCTGGTCCGAAATGCCTGCCTTTCAGCAGCTTTGCCTTCAAACAGCTCTGTGGTGTCCGTGCAGTCCTAAATCCAGCAGGCTGAAACCGGAAAACATCCTACTCAACCGCATGGTCCTAAAGCACACCGGCGCCATGTTTTGTACCACAGTGCAATGATAAAACTGGGAGGGGACAAAATTGGATTTTCAGAATGTGTGTGTGTGTGGGGGGGTGGGGGGGGTCATGTCCCCCCGTTTCCATTGAACATTGTGCCCCTGGCTACAGCAAACAATGACATTCTAGATTATTCTGTGCTTCCAACTTTGTGGCAACAGTTTGGGGAAGGCCCTTTCCTGTTTCAGCATGACAATGCCCCTGTGTACAGAACGAGGTCCATACAGAAATGGTTTGTCGAGATTGGTGTGGAAGAACTTGACTGGCCTGCACAGAGCCCTGACCTCAACCCCATCGAACACCTTTGGGATGAATTGGAACACTGACTGCGAGCCAGCCCTTATCGCCCAACATCAGTGCCCAACCTCACTAATGCTCTTGTGGCTGAATGGAAGCAAGTCCCTGCAGCAATGTTCCAACATCGAGTGGAAAGCCTTCCCAGAAGAGTGGAGGCTGTTATAGCAGCAAAGGGGGGACCAACTCCATATTAATGCCCATGATTTTGGAATGAGCTGTTTGACGAGCAGGAGTCCCCATACTTTTGGTAATATAACCTATTACAAACAGCCTATATTGAATGCAGCCGTACGCACAGCTGTCTTACCACAATAATGCAAACTAAATGCTGAAAGTAGTGGCCTATTTATTCATGCATGCAAACTAAAATACTGAATAGCAGTTTGACTTAGAATAACGACACAACTGCGAATGCGAGTGATTGAATGTGAACAGAACAAAACAGCGGTACCAAGTAGTAGGCCTAGTAAACAAAATATCAGATCGATAGAGGCATGACACAATCTATAATTAGGCTAGTTACATTAACAGTAAACATACGCAGTAAACAAAAGGCGAACGGAGATCCAAATAACCAAAACATAACCTACAGCCTCCTACAGTGAGGTGCAGCCATGCATAGCTGTCTTGCCAACTAAATAGGCCTATACAGGCCCGCTTCAAACATGGAAAATCATGCCGCTCGCTCATGAGTTCAGCAACACGTTGTGATACAGAACCGAAAACAGGGAACAGAACCAAAAACTAGAAAATAACAAAACATTTTAAGCAACAGAAACGGAACCCGGGAACAAAAGTGATCCATACTGTTCCGGAACAGAACCGTTATTTTAAAGGTATGGAAACCGGTTAATAACGTTATTTTACAGGCATTTTTTTTCTAGTCCCACAAAAAAAACAGAACAAAGCGCCTATGCAAAGCCCTCATTCTGTCACTCAGAAACGTATTCCAGCGTCTGCCTGCAAGCTGAAAATCTTAGCCAGTATATATGTGTGTTTAGGCTACCTGCCCCTCCCCCTCCGAAGCATGGGCTACTGTACTGACTTTAGAAATCAAATCAAATCAAGTCAAATCAAATTTTATTGGCCACATGCGCCGAATACAACAGGTGCAGACATTACAGTGAAATGCTTACTTACAGCCCTTAACCAACAGTGCATTTATTTT
This sequence comes from Coregonus clupeaformis, assembly GCF_020615455.1. Lineage (NCBI taxonomy): Eukaryota > Metazoa > Chordata > Actinopteri > Salmoniformes > Salmonidae > Coregonus > Coregonus clupeaformis. The sequence continues at coordinate 53,964,669 of NC_059211.1, read as the reverse complement.
TAATAAAAAAGTAAAATAAAACAACAACAAAAAAGTGTTGAGAAAAAAAGAGCAGAGGTAAAATAAAATAACAGTAGGGAGGCTATATATACAGCGGTGTACTGATGCAGAGTCAATGTGCGGGGGCACCGGCTAGTTGAGGTAGTTGAAGTAATATGTACATGTGGGTAGAGTTAAAGTGACTATGCATAAATAATTAACAGAGTAGCAGCAGCGTAAAAAGATGGGGTGGGGGGAGCAGTGTAAATAGTCCGGGTAGCCATGATTAGCTGTTCAGGAGTTTTATGGCTTGGGGGTAGAAGCTGTTGAGAAGTCTTTTGGACCTAGACTTGGCACTCCGGTAGAAGCATGAGAAGATAGGGAGAGAGAGTTTTTATTAGCTAGAGAAGAATGGATTAACTTTTTAAATGCTAGTTAAGGATACTATAGGACTAGTTATCACATTTCACGTTGAATTTAATAACTACAAAAATATAAAACGTGCAGACACAAGCTTGTTAACTTGCTAGCTCAAGCTTGTTAGTTAGCTAGCTCTAGCTTGTTAGCTGGCTAGCTCAAAGGACATTCAAAGTTCCTTCATAGAAGCCGCTTCTCCTAGGTATAATTCTGTGGACATAATTCAGATAATGCATGTCATAATGAAATGCCTAGCGCTTCAAGCCTGCTCCTCAACCCTCTCTCGCTCTCCCCCCACCTGTAAAATTTCAGTCACATCTTGCGCCATAGGCTAAATTTGTCTGTCCATCACACATGTAAACAACTAGCTTGCCTGCTCTATCCGCACTGATTGGTGAATTAATTTAACTTCTAAAAGTCTAAGCCGTTGCGGGGAGGGGGATTCTAAGATAACATATGGAAGTGTTTTAAGATGCACATACCGTGGATCATTTAGCTTTTTGATTTAGAATTTGAGGACCCTTTTAACTATAAAAAATATGTATAAAAACATTATTTGATAAAATATTGAATTTGGCCTTTACTACTATAGCCCATAGAAATGCATTGAGTAACAAACTTATCAAAAACAAAAAGGACAGTCAAAAAATAAATTAGAAGGAATAAGGTTTTGAAGTGTCTGAAGCTCAGGAAATACATATATATACAGTGAGGGAAAAAAGTATTTGATCCCCTGCTGATTTTGTATGTTTGCCCACTGACAAAGACATGATCAGTCTATAATTTTAATGGTAGGTTTATTTGAACATTGAGAGACAGAATAACAACAAAAAAAATCCAGAAAACGCATGTCAAAAATGTTATAAATTGATTTGCATTTTAATGAGGGAAATAAGTATTTGACCCCTCTGCAAAACATAACTTAGTACTTGGTGGCAAAAACCCTTGTTGGCAATCACAGAGGTCAGATGTTTCTTGTAGTTGGCCACCAGGTTTGCACACATCTCAGGAGGGATTTTGTCCCACTCCTCTTTGCAGATGTTCTCCAAGTCATTAAGGTTTTGAGCCTGATGTTTGGCAACTCGAACCTTCATTTCCCTCCACAGATCTTCTGTGGGATTAGGCCACTCCAGGACCTTAATGTACCTCTTCTTGAGCCACTCCTTTGTTGCCTTGGCCGTGTGTTTTGGATCATTGTCATGCTGGAATACCCATCCACAACCCATTTTCAATGCCCTGGCTGAGGGAAGGAGGTTCTCACCCAAGATTTGATGGTACATGGCCACGTCCATCGTCCCTTTGATGCGGTGAAGTTGTCCTGTCCCCTTAGCAGAAAAACACCCCCAAAGCATAATGTTTCCACCTCCATGTTTGATGGTGGGGATGGGGTTCTTGGGGTCATAGGCTGCATTCCTCCTTCTCCAAACATGGCGAGTTGAGTTGATGCCAAAGAGCTTGATTTTGGTCTCATCTGACCACAACACTTTCACCCAGTTCTCCTCTGAATCATTCAGATGTTCATTGGCAAACTTCAGACGGGCCTGTATATGTGCTTTCTTGAGCAGGGGGACCTTGCGGGCTCTGCAGGATTTCAGTCCTTCACGGCGTAGTGTGTTACCAATTGTTTTCTTGGTACCAATTGTTTTCTTGGTGACTATGCTCCCAGCTGCCTTGAGATCATTGACAAGATCCTCCCGTGTAGTTCTGGGCTGATTCCTCACCGTTCTCATAATCAACTCCACGAGGTGAGATCTTGCATGGAGCCCCAGGCCGAGGGAGATTGTTAGTTATTTTGTGTTTCTTCCATTTGCGAATAATCGCACCAACTGTTGTCACCTTCTCTCCAAGCCGCTTGGCGATGGTCTTGTAGCCCATTCCAGCCTTGTGTAGGTCTACAATTTTGTCCCTGACATCCTTGGAGAGCTCTTTGGTCTTGGCCATGGTGGAGAGTTTGGAATCTGATTGATTGATTGCTTCTGTGGACAGGTGTCTTTTATACAGGTAACAAACTGAGATTAGGAGCACTCCCTTTAAGAGTGTGCTCCTAATCTCAGCTCGTTACCTGTATAAAAGCCACCTGGGAGCCAGAAATCTTTCTGATTGAGAGGGGGTCAAATACTTATTTCCCTCATTAAAATGCAAATAAATTTATAAAAAATTTTCTGGATTTTTTTGTTGTTATTCTGTCTTTCACTGTTCAAATGAACCTACCATTAAAATTATAGACTGATCATTTCTTTGTCAGTGGGCAAACGTACAAAATCAGCAGGGGATCAAATACTTTTTTCCCTCACTGTATACAGTACCAGTCAAAAGTTTGGACACACCTACTCATTCAAGGGTTTTTCTTTATTTTGACTAGTTTCTACATTGTAGAGTAATAGTGAAGACATCAAAACTATGAAATAACACATATGGAATCATGTAGTAACTAAAAAAAGTGTTAAACCAATCAAAATATATTTTAGATTTAGATTCTTCAAAGTAGCCACCCTTTGCCTTGATGGCAGCTTTGTACACTCTTGGCATTCTCTCAACCAGCTTCATGAGGTAGTCACCTGGAATGCATTTCAATTAACAGGTGTGCCTTGTTAAAAGTTAATTTGTGAATTTTATGGAGTTTATTTTGCTGGTCGGAACAGTGGAACAGAACGGAAAATAATTTTGGTTCCAACCCCTGACAAAAAACAATTGCCTACCAACAAAACCATAATAGAATGTATCTATATATTTCTATGATGAAACATACTGATATGTAGCTATACCCAGGGGCATCATTTGGGTTCTTGCATTGGAATTATATTGAATTCTGCTTATTTCACGCTATACCACAATAAACATTTTAAATGCTTTTGACCAAGAAGTGACAGGTTCAATGGCATGAAATCTCAGCTGTGCTCTATCAGCACCATGGACAGTACCCTATACACTAAAGCAAGATTCTGATCAAAACCAACCAGCTAGATTGTTTCAATCTTACCTTTTTAAAAGAGATGTAGCCTCCTTGAGTAATAGATAATTGTCCCATTGTCCCCAAAATCTTCTTGTGATATCCCCCTCAAATTGGATTAGTTGAGCTTTTGTCGGTTATAGCACGCTTCTTCTGTGCTGACTGAACACGTTTGTCAAAGTGGAAAAAGAGTTCTCGCATGTAGCTCTGGAAAACCAAAAATCCATGTTTCAGTGCAGTAAGCACTGTCGGCATAGCGGAGAGAGGCCCAGAGAATCATTGCAGGATATCAGGTGGGGTCCATTTGTCTTCATTGGAGCCACAGCGGCGATTTCAGTCTGCAAAAACTGGCGAGCGACACTAAACTCAGCTTCCACCAGATCTGTTTTGCTTAGATCCAGCAGTGGTTTCACCCTTTTCACATCTATAAAGTCATCTCTCTCTGGGTCAAGGGCACACAGGGCCTCCACCAGTTGGCTCTTGCGTTTGTTGAATCATTCTGACATTTCACCAATGACAGCATCCAACGTGCTGAAGAACAGTATTTTCCACTCAGTCTCTTCTCCTCTGTCCTGCTGGCCTACTGTATTGTCCACCACGTATTGCTGGAGATTTGTATTTAAATAACGTTGTCATTTGCTTGGAGCTGGTGGTGCATCAAATCCTTTCGTACTATCAATAGTTTTCTTCCAGTTAGAATACACAGCTTGGGTGAAGGCATTGTCTGCGTTAGCTTTGAACCCAACACAGAACTTTCAGTATAGGAAAGAAAATCTGCAGTAACCGAGTATTCCAGCCACTCACTTCCTATTAACCAATTGTTATTAAATGAACGTTTTTGGACAGAAAACCTGCTGCTTAGGTAGGATTCTAGGCAAACCTGTAAGGGCTCCTCTGTTCCAAGATCATCAGGAACAGTTGGAGGTGGAGGCGGCTGTGGAGCCATTTCCTGGCAGCGCTTGTGGAAAGGTGGGTAGGCTCTGCACACGGAGCTATCTGAGCTCGGCAGCAACATCGCTGCTGAGCTTGGTGGCGGCCTTGGTGGTTTGAAGCTGCTGCAGCTGCTCATCGCTCGCCTTCTCTTTTGTTTGGAGTACTTTGGCAAAGCCAATTTCTGATATCCATCGTGACAGATTAGCTGGTTTGAGCTAGTTAAATAGGCCAAGGCTAATAACACTAACGCTTTTTACAGCTAGCTAAGAAGCTAACTAAACATCGGTAGTGGTGGGGTATAAGGCAGAGTTGAGTGAAGCAGCTTAAACCTCTCCCCGCCCTTATAAACTCAAAGGAGTCATAACTTACCGCCCAGCGGCTTTGCATAGCTGCCCTACACACACCTTGGCATGCCCTGTCCATTGTGCTGACACAGCGTAGTGGAGATACAGATTTGTTTTGCACCAACCTGTCACTCAATCATTTTAACTGATTAACTAGGGACATAAAACTAAAACTGAGGGGGCTCAAGTTTGAACTGAGGGGGCTAAGCCTCCTTTAGCCCCCTCGTGGAGCCTGGTCCATCCTTAGCACTCTTCATGAAGGGTTTATTGTGTAAAGTAGTGTGCTAGTATATCTAACTGTAGCCGATGTGGGATCGCTAGCTAGTTAGCTGTGTGTGGATTAGTAGAGTCCATTACAAAAAACACAACAGATGCTAGCTAAAAATTATACTTAAAAAAACTAAAATTGAGATATTCTTTTCAGATTGTTCCAGGGTTCTGGATGACAGACTAAATCCTGCGTTACTAACTATACCACCAGCTCTGGAGAGTACATTAGTTTGATCTCATTCTCACTAATTACACCCAGATTATCTGTGATACATTGTTGAATGCTGTCACGCTCTGGTTCCGGGACGTTGTGAATGAACCAGGGTGTGTTTGTTTTGTTGGGTATTTGTTGTGGGGTTGGTTGTAAGGGTGTATTCGGTTGGTTGTGTTTTGGGTGTGTTAATTGTGGTGTCGTGTGACTCCCAATCGGAGGTAACGAGTGTCAGCTGTCGGCTCGTTATCTCTGATTGGGAGCCATATTTATTCTGTCTGTGTTCTCATGTGGGTTGTGGGTTTTTGTTCCAGTTAGTCATTGTTACGTTGGACTTTACGATTCGTCTTTTGTTTTGGTACTTTATGTGAATAAAGTCAAGCATGTTCGCTCAACGCGCTGCGTATTGGTCTGCTCATTTTCAAGACGATCGTGACAGAAAAACCCACCACAAGAGGACCAAGCAGCGTAACAAGCGACAACAGGACCTGCCTACACAGGATTTATGGACGCCTCCAAAGGATTCATGGACATGGGAGGAGATACGGGCTGGAAAGGGTCCTTGGGCACAACCGGAGGAATATCACCGCCCTCGTGAAGAGCTGGAGGCAGCTAAAGCAGAGAGGAGGTGGTATGAGGAGGCAGCACGGAGGCGAGGCTGGAAGCCCGAGAGTACTACCCAAAAATTTCTTGGGGGGGGGCTAAAAGGGAGTGTGGCGAAGTCAGGTAGGAGACCTGCGCCTACTCCCTGGACTGACCGTGGAGAGCGAGAGTACGGGCAGACACCGTGTTACGCAGTAGAGCGCATGGTGTCTCCTGTACGCAGGCATAGCCCGGTAAGGTACATTCCAGCTCCACGTATCGGCCGGGCTAGGTTGAGCATTGAGCCGGAGGTCATGAAGCCGGTCCTACGCATCAAGCCACCAGTGCGTCTCCTCGGGCCGGCTTACATGGCACCTGCCTTACGCATGGTGTCCCCGGTTCGCCCACATAGCCCGGTGCGGGTTATTCCTCCTTCCCGTACTGGTCGGGCGACGGGAGTATACAACCAGGTAAGGTTGGGCAGGCTCAGTGCTCAAGGGAGCCAGTACGCCTGCACGGTCCGGTATTTCCGGCGCCACCTCCCCGCTCCAGCCCAGTACCACCAGTGCCTACACCACGCACCAAGCCTCCTGTGTGTCCCCAGAGTCCTGTGCGTCCTGTTGCTGCTTCCCGCACTAGCCCTGCGATGCGTGTCCTCAGGCCGGTACCTCCAGTTCCGGCACCACGCATCAGGCCTACGGTGCGTCCCCAGGGCCAAGCATGCCCTGTTGCTGCTTCCCGCACTAGCCCTGAGATGCGTGTCCTCAGCCCGGTACCTCCTGTTCCGGCACCACGCACCAGGCCTACGATGCGCCTCAGACGGCCAGAGTCTGCCGTCTGCCCAACGGGGCCTGAACTGTCCGTCTGCCCAACGCCGTCTGAACTGCCCGTCTGCCCAACGGCGCCTGAACTGCCCGTCTGCCCAACGCCGTCTGAACTGTCCGTCTGCCAAGCGCCGCAGGAACTGCCCGTCTGTACCGAGCCTGCAAAGCCGCCCGTCTGCCATGAGCCTTCAGAGCCGTCCGCCAGACCGGAGCCGCTAGAGCTCTCCGCCAGACAGGAGCAGCCAGAGCCTTCCGCCAGACAGGATCAGCCAGAGCCTTCCGCCAGACAGGAGCAGCCAGAGCCTTCCGCCAGACAGGATCAGCCAGAGCCTTCCGCCAGACAGGATCAGCCAGAGCCTTCCGCCAGACAGGATCAGCCAGAGCCTTCCGCCAGACAGGATCAGCCAGAGCCTTCCGCCAGACAGGATCAGCCAGAGCCTTCCGCCAGACAGGATCAGCCAGAGCCTTCTGCCAGACAGGATCAGCCAGAGCCTTCTGCCAGCCAGGATCCGCCAGAGCCGTCCAGCCAGGATCCGCCAGAGCCGTCCAGCCAGGATCCGCCTGAGCCAGCCAGCCAGGATCTGCCCCTCAGTCCGGTGCTGCCCCTTAGTCAGGTACTGTCCCTTAGCCCGGTGCTGCCCCTTAGTCCGGTGCTGCCCCTTAGTCCGGTGCTGCCCCGTAGCCCGGTGCTGCCCCTTAGTCCGGTGCTGCCACTTAGTCCGGTGCTGCCCCTTAGTCAGGTGCTGTCCCTTAGTCCGGTGCTGCCTATTAAGCAGTTTGTGACTGTGGTGGGGTGGGGATCACGACCGGGGCCAGAGCCGCCACCGTGGACAGACGCCCACCCAGACCCTCCCCTAGTCTTTATGTTGGTGCGTCCGGGGTTCGCACCTTTAGGGGGGGGTACTGTCACGCTCTGGTTCCGGGACGTTGTGAATGAACCAGGGTGTGTTTGTTTTGTTGGGTATTTGTTGTGGGGTTGGTTGTAAGGGTGTATTCGGTTGGTTGTGTTTTGGGTGTGTTAATTGTGGTGTCGTGTGACTCCCAATCGGAGGTAACGAGTGTCAGCTGTCGGCTCGTTATCTCTGATTGGGAGCCATATTTATTCTGTCTGTGTTCTCATGTGGGTTGTGGGTTTTTGTTCCAGTTAGTCATTGTTACGTTGGACTTTACGATTCGTCTTTTGTTTTGGTACTTTATGTGAATAAAGTCAAGCATGTTCGCTCAACGCGCTGCGTATTGGTCTGCTCATTTTCAAGACGATCGTGACAATGCAGCAGTGGTAAAAAGGGAAATCGTAAGTGGCACCGTGGGATTTAGTTGTAAAAGTGTTTTCCGCCATGAGTGAGACTGGGAGTCGCTTTGGAAAGTGTATATATATGCACACACACGCGCAGCACACACACACACACACACACACACACACACACACACACACACACACACACACACACACACACACACACACACACACACACACAGCCCTAATATATTTTTCATTGTCCCCAAACAGTAATAAGAGTGAACAGAAGTTCAGTGTTGGGATCCATCAGAATAAATTAAGCTCAGTATCCATAATTGAGAGGCAAACGCATGGAAAATGGTTGTACATCACATTTCATTTCAGTGACAAAGCATTTTAGAGCCAGCGGGTGGCTTGTGTTGTGTCCTAGCTGAAGTTGGGGTGGTGTAGTGCTTGATTACGTGACAGAGTTTATTGAACTGATTTAGTTTGTAGCAGGAGGCACCCTGGGAATTGCTGTCCGAAGGTGTTGGGTGTTGAAGTTGAGAATCTTCTCTGAGTGCTCTGCTGTCGCTTTGTTCTGGATGCTAGAGTAGTGCTGTGTGTGTGTGTGTTTCTCATGTCTGGCTGCTATTTTCATCAGAACATAAGCACTTATCTGCTTTAGTGTGCAATATAATACTTTGAATGTTAAGAAATGTATAATTATGAAGTCTATTTTCTATTTTTGTTTCCTATTATTGGTTGATCATCATTTTACTGTAATAGGGCATTACGCAAAAAGGCAAATAAGGTATAATATGTTTTATTTTAGTTTAACAGTTGTTTTTACTGTAGCTCCAGCTAATTCATTAGCCAATTGAGTTTTAATCCTTGGTTACTAAATGGAACCTGTGTCTCCTGATCCCTAGCAGTTGAACCTCCCTTGATCTGTATCCGGCGTAAGTACAACCCTAGTATTGATGTGCAGTATGGCTTTGTGTAAGCACATACAAAAAGGGAGTGTTGACTTACACCTCAACAAAAGACAGTAAGCTTGGGGTGAGTGAGGGGGTGTATGGGGAGGGCATTTCTTTTTATTTTTGGTCACTAAGGCACCCTATTCCTTATATGGAGCACTACATCTGACCACAACCCTATGGGCCCTGGTCAAAAGTAGTGCACTACAAGTAATAGGGTGCCAGTTGGGACACAACCTAAGTCTACTGTCACCAGATGGGGTGTTTTGTTGGTCGGATCTCTGTCGCTTTGTAACAAAACAATGACAATTTTAGCCCTTTACCCCTCCCTCTCCCTCAAAACCTCTTATTGTTTGGCTGGTAACAAGATTAGGATGGCATTTATTGCATCTGCAGCTCCGTCATCTTAGATATGTGAGCATATTGTGTCAGATAGTACTCAGTCTCACAGTCTGGTCTAGTCTGTGCACTCTTATGTAGACGACCGTATACCCCCTGATCAAAGGATAATGCACAGACTGTCGCTTGGCCTCCCCTGGGCCCTGACAGTTGGAGGGAAGAGTCTTGCTTAATTGAAAAGTCCCAGCCTAAAGAGTTTTGCTGATGCACAGGATTGTTGTCGGTGATGACTACTGTAGCATTCACCTCAATAGAACACCTAAAAGGCATCAGTTAATGTGTCAAGCAATGCAGTAGTGTCAATACCAGTTGGTATTGTTGTGTTATGAAAAAGTATTTGCCCCCTTTCTAATTTTCTCTACTTTTGCACATTTGTGATACTGAATGTTATCAGATCTTCAACCAAAACCTAACATTAGATAAAGGGAACATAAGGGAACAAATAACACAACAATTACATACTTATTTCGAAAACCAAACACTTCATTCCACAGTAAGAACATCATACCAAAGGTCAAGCATGGTGGTGGTGGTGTGATGGTTTGCTGCCTCAGGACCTGGACAACTTGCCTTAAATAATAATATGCCATTTAGCAGACACTTTTATCCAAAGCGACTTACAGTCATGCGTGCATACATGTTTATTTTTTTGTGTATGGGTGGTCCCGGGGATCGAACCCACTACCTTGGCATTACAAGCGCCATGCTCTACCAGCTGAGCTACAGAGGACCACAGAAGAAGGAACCATGAATTCTGCTCTGTATCAGAGAATTCTACAGGAGAATGTCAGACCATCCGTCTGTGAGCTGAAGCTGAAGCGCAGCTGGGACATGCAGCAAGACAATGATCCAAAACACACAATCAAGTCTACATGAAAATGGCTAAAAAGCAACAAATTGGAAGTTTTGGAATGGCCTAGTCAAAGTCCAGACCTAATCCCAATTGAGATGTTGTGGCAGGACTTGAAACGAGCACTTCATGCTTGAAAACCCACACGTCACTGAGTTAAAGCAGTTCTGCATAGAAGAGTGGGCCAAAATTCCTCCACAGCGACGTGAGAGACTGATCAACAACTACAGGAAGCATTTGGTTGGAGTCATTGCAGCTAAAGGTGGCACAACCAGTTATTGAGTGTAAGGGGGCAATTACTTTTTCACACAGGGGAATTGGGTGTTGCATAACTTTGTTTATGAAATAAATGAAATAAAGATGTAATTGTTGTGTTATTTGTTCACTTATGTTCCCTTGATCTAATATTAGGTTTTGGTTGAAGATCTGATAACATTCAGTATCACAAATATGCAAAAGTAGAGAAAATTAGAAAGGGGGCAAATACTTTTTCATAGCACTGTATTTCTTTCACATCTCAACAACTCTGCTGATCAAGGGGAAGGCTGATTGTGAGAGAGAAAGAGAGAGAGTTAAGGAGGGTCACAGTTCATCAAGAACGATGACTTGGAGTGAGAATGGGTTCAGCCCCTTAGCCCCCCATGGCTATGTCATGCTGATTGGGAGGGTTGGTTGTCAAGGACTGTGATCAGTGAAGTTGTTCTACCTAGGAGTGAACCTTCCCCTAATATCCAGATGGCTGAACCAGCCTTTAGTATCTGGGATGAGGGGCAGTAGGGGAGCCTAGCCAGAGCCACAGAACCATCTAGGGAGGAGAGAAGAAAGATCAGTAGATCACTCCAGTCCACTCACTACAAAGTAAGAGCCCATAGATCCATAGATCCAAGGAGCCTATCCAGCCAAGGAGCTGGGATTACCAGACCTTCATCATTAAACTGATAGTTGTGGAAATTAGGATTAGATTAGGATTAGCACTATGATCAGATTACAGCAGGAATAAAGGTTCTTCATTGGTAATTATACACTAATGCACAAATGACCACGTCTCAACAGGTTTATAATTGGTTAAAGCTGCAATATGTAACTTTTTGGCCGACCTGACCAAATTCACATAAAAATGTGACATAGATCTGTCATTCTCATTGAAAGCAAGTCTAAGTCTATGTGCACTATTTCTATGCTTCCTGTTCTTAAGTTTAGTTTTTGTGTCTTTTACTTTCGGTTTTGAACACCAGCTTCAAACAGCTGAAAATATTTCTGGTTATGGAAAATATATTTCACAGCAATTTAGATTATACAATTATTCTCTACACTATACTTGCTTGTTTTGTCACATAAACTGAAATTAGGTGAACTATTAGAATTTCAGCAACCAGGAAATGGCAGACCGATTTCTGCATAGTGCACCTTTAAAAGATATCACATTGTAATGCCTTTCACTGGAGACAAATACAACTTTCATGTTTGATACTAGTGGTTTGTCAATGTTATCAATTATCATTCCAGCAATATTCTGAACACCCTGTCTGATCACCACTCTACCAACACTACAATCACGCACAAAGCCATCCTCGAAATCTGACACATTTGTTTACCATCCATACCAGCCCAGCCACAGTTGGGTTTGTTGAGATGAGTGAGAAGAGATGAATATTTCAGCAGTCGAGCGGTGGCTTCAGCACCAGTGGGGCCTTCATACCTGCTAACTCCCGCTTACTGTGGCCATTAAGTTAACAAGCAGCATTTGTATTCATCAGCAGGTCTAGGTGGTTAGCAGCAGTCAAACCCCAAACAGACAGACAGACAGACAGACAGACAGACAGACAGACAGACAGACAGACAGACAGACAGACAGACAGACAGACAGACAGACAGACAGACAGACAGACAGACAGACAGACAGACAGACAGACAGACAGACAGACAGACAGACAGACAGACAGACAGACAGACAGACAGACAGACAGACAGACAGACAGGAGAAAGAGAGGGAAGGGAGACATAGAGTCAAGGTAACAGGTTGATATGTCAAGAAAAACTGAGGTGAAGTGCTGACATGCCAACGTCTTAGCAGATAACGCTTAAATCGTTTTTCCTCCAAAACTTCAGCAGTAAAGGTTCAAAGAGATATAGCCATAATACAAATTTTCGGAGTAAGTAGTGGTGTTTGAAGTTATTTTATGGGATTTCGCTGTAAGGCCCAGAATTGATTTGTAGAAGGGATAAAAGGGAGATACTATATCGTCGGAGCTTTGTCGGAAAAATCTTAGCATCCATTTGTAGTTCCGCCAATATGCCTGCAGGCTATGGAGGTGGGGTGAGGGGGGGTTGTTGGCATTGACATTATATAGCCGAATGAATTGTGCTGAGTTTACACCTCCCGCTGCTTACGCTCTGCTCTCATAATCTTTCATGAACCATACAATGTTTTATTTAATGTCCTGGGTCAGAGAGAAACTTGAGAAAAAACATATTAATAATGAAACGTGTAGTACTGAGGAGGAAGAGAGGGAGAGGAGGAAAAAGAGAGGAGGAGAAAGAGAGGGAGAGGGAAAAACCGGTTTGAGGCTTCTCAGCAAACAGGTCAGCAGGATATTTTCAAGTCTGCAGCTTCAGTGCAGTCAATAGTTTAAAAGCTTGTGTTATTTCTGAATGTGAGGCTAGCTAGCTTGTATTTTTTCTTCTTAGATGACAAATGCCTTACTGTCAAGTGCCTTGCTGCTATGGTTGAAAAAATGCTATTCTAACATAAAAGGCAAGAAAATAGGGGAGTTGCTCAGGTCCTATACAGTTAAAACAATCCATAGGGTTTTACCAAAGAGAATTTAAATAAAGAGGCCTAGAAACTGCTTCTTCAATAGAAATCCCCGATCACACTTGTAGGTGATGTCATGGCGAAGTTGGCTAGCTAAGCTCATACGTAGAAACAGGTCATCGGGTCTGACGGTTGTGTCGCACCGAACTGCGCATGAGCAGGCCATCAAATCAAAGGCACTGCTTCGATATAAAGTTGTTTTTGAAGAAAATGACAACGTGTCACTTTCACAAGATTGTAGTAATGACAGTTTCAGCTACTTAAGACATTGGTTCGAATCTAGGTTTTGCCTTAACATTTTGAGAAAATTAACAACTAAGGACACATTTTTAACTTCTCCCATTGACTTGCCAAACCCAAAACCCCAGTCTGGTCTGTCAAGTCTGCTTCGCAAGGCGTTCCTGGAAGTATTAGCCTGTTTGGCCTCTTGGTTTGAAAACTGTGGTTTTACTATACTGTTCTATTTTGAAGAGATATACTATTATTTTTGCTCAAGTTGGCACCAAAACGCCAATATTTTTCCTTCATAGCTTGTTCTCCATCTTCTTTTTAAATATGGAGCCCATTTGTTTTCAGCACTTTTATTTCCATGACTGATTAAAACTCATTTTCTCATGGCTCTCTCTTGTCCCTCTGCAGCAGACATATCGTGAGCAATATGTTTGGAGCATCGAATCGCAATAAAATCACAATGTTGAATTACAATACATATAGAATCGTGAGAATCGTGAGAATCGCAATACACCTAAGTATCTAAGTATCGTGAAAATATCATATTGTGAGGTCCCTGGCAATTTTCAGCCCTGTTACATACACACTCTTACAAGGCCACAACACACGCACGCACACATGCACACATACACACACGCACACACACACACACGCACGCACACACACGCACGCACACACACGCACGCACACACACACACGCACACACACACACCCACCCACCCATGTAATACAGTATCTGAATTCCACATATCTCTCCAGGACATTTTAGGTCTACCAGATGAAAGAGTCAGATCTCAGAGTCTTGCCACCTTCAGAGGAAGGTCCAGGGGCTATGTGACTTATTTATGACTCTCCTGGTACCTGGTGCTCCCTGTCCTACACTCCCCTCTGTCTCCCTGGTCCCCTCCACTTCCATCTCTCCCCCTGCCCTATGCTTCCGTCTCCCTGGCTCCTTCTCTACCTCCCTGTCCTGCTACGCTCCCCTCTCCCCTTCTCCCTCTACCCCCTCTCCACATCCCTCTACCCCTGTCGTATACCCCTCCTCCCTGCCCCTCTTCCCCTGCTCCCTCTCCCCTCACTCTCTCCTCCTCCCTGTTCTATGCCCCTGTCTCCCCCTCTCCTTCTTCACTCTCCCACCACACTATAAACTGTGTAGGCTCACAGGGCTGGCTCCGTTGCTTTCATATGATGAAACTCCCCCTATCCCCCCGCATCTGTTTAAAAGGTGTGCCGGTGGAAATAAGGTGTGTCTCTGCTAATAATTGGTGTGTAGGGAGAGAAACGTTTGTTTATGTGAGGAAATTAGATGCCATTAACACCTGCTGTAGCTTCTCCACTTGGGAAACAGCACCCCCTGTTGTTTATCTGGGTCACTGTTGGCTATGCATGGAGGTCCTATAGAGCTTGATAATTTACCAGATATCTACATTAGAGAGCGATGTAAATAGATATTTCAGTTTTGGCTTGATTTTATATTTATTTTATTATATTTTTATAATTCAAAATGAGGTGCCAGTATACATACGTCATTTTCTCAAAACCCTAAGGCAAGGCATGTATAAAAATCATCTAGGTAAGATGCATTTGTTCTAATGCTGTAACAAGTCGTACATCCTTGGTTCAATGTAAACAAAGGCATTGTGGCATTGCACCACAGTTTATTGAAGTACAATGCTAACAGTTGTAATATACACAACATCCTTAAAAGTGCTGGTATCATTTAGTACTTTAGTACTCTAGTACACTCTTAGCCAGAATGTGTGATAATGGTTTGCATTCTACAGGGCAATAAATAAAACAATTTCAAGTATTTTTTTATTTATCGTGATGGGTACATATTGTGTACATGATTTAGCATGAGTGGTGTTAGCTAGCATTCCTGGATGGGAGGAAAATACTTCATATCTATTTGAACTGCTAGCTAATATACCCAAAATATTTATATGCTAATATTCCTTCAAATAATTTAGCCATTTGCATCACTCAAGACGTTGCTTGCTCTAAGCCATTTCTTTGAAAACCTCTTTTTAATCGACCATGCTAAAATGTTAATTCCATATGCCTACTTCAAAACACACTCCCTTCTATTTCCTTTGTCAGAGGCTTTTTGTACGGGAAATATGTTACTAATGGGTTATGAATTAATAACCACCCAAACTGAATTTGATTTTTATACAAGGTGATTCTAGAAAGCCATGCCACACAGAGCCGCCCACCACATTTTCAGCATTTTCTGGACGAGTGCATCCGTACATTTTCCTTGGTCCTATAATGCATCCTTTGTCATCATCCCCACCGTCCCAGCCAGTAATGTAACTCCCTAGGAACTCCTCCTGGTGTAATTTACTTACCCAAGCCAGACCCATTAATTTTCTATTATTGTGAAAAGATGATTTGTGTTTTGGGGGCCTGTCTGTATGTTTTATTTAGTTCCTCAGCAGGGTAACATGAGGTGCTGGCTAATGGAACATAAAGTCACACAGGCCTCATTCCCATTCTGACATTTAACTACTGAGCCACTGTGCACATGTTAATGTGTCCTCCCCAAGCACCTAAATTAAACTTGAAATTCCTAATGGAACTCACTATCGTTGGTGGTGGTGGGTCTTCAGAGACGTCGAGGGGAAGGGAAGAGGTGGGGGTGACAGCAACTTAACACGTAAATTCACTTGTCTGAGTCGGGGCTGTGCGTCTAGCGACTTAAATGCTCCAGTGGTTGAGTGTCTAGAACATCTTCTGTAATAACCTCTCCGGGTCCTGACCTGCTTTCGTTAGGGGGGCGTCTTTCTCTGCCCCCCTATTGTTTGACTGCTACAGTCATATTTTTCTGTGACAGACACTGTGAAATAAGATTGGACATGTTGGTACCAAATCACTTCAGTGGATGACTAGTTTCCTCAACAACAATGCAGATGTTGTCTTTTATGATGCCTTTCGATACCTTATAATGCCTAGACAGAAATTAGTTTAAAGGGGAATTTCACCCATGCTCTGCCACGGCATATAGTCATTACTATATTAACAACATTACGTTTTTATCATAAACATCACAATTATCCAAACCACAAGCTAGAACTAGCACATTGTGATAAGGTGGTGTTGAAGGAGTCAGGCGCAGGAGGGTAAATCACAGAATAACAGGCTTTAATCCGCAAATACAGGTTTACGCAGAACTGCGTCAAACACACACCAGGGCACAAAACAGGTGCACTGGAAAATACAAGGCACACAGGAAAATACTCCTGTCGAACAAAATACACGAGCTCCACCGATCATCACTAACCTTCACAATAAACAATCACCCACAAGGACAAGGGGGCAGAGGGAACACTTATACATGGACTAATTAGGGGATTAGAACCAGGTGTGTGTGATAACGAGACAAGACAATTGTGATGATGATTGGGGCTGCAGTGGTTAGTACTCTGGTGACGACGAATGCCGAAGCCTGCCCGAACAAGGAGGGGAGGCAGCCTCGGCCGAAGTTGTGACAGTACCCCCCCACCCACCCCGACGCGCAGCTCCAGCAGTGCGCCGACCCCGGGAGGGCCAGGAGGACGCGGAGTAGGGCGAGCCGTATGGTGACGGTGGAAATCCCGCAACAGGGAGGGATCTAGGATATCCCTCACCGGGACCTAGCACCGTTCCTCCGGACCGTACCCCTCCCACTCCACGAGGTACTGAAGGCCCGACGCCTCGAATCCAGGATGGCACGGACAGAGTACGCCGGGGCCCCCTCACCTCAGACTCCTGGAGCAGACTAACCACCACCGGCCTGACGAGAGACACATGAAACGAGGGGTTAATACGGTAATGAAGGGGAAGTAACAACCTATACATAACCTTGTTGATTCTCCTCAGGACTTTGAACGGCCCCACAAACCGCGGGCTCAGCTTCCGGCAGGGCAGGCGGAGGGGCAGATTCCCGGGTCGAGAGCCAGACCCGATCCCCCGGTACGAAAACCGGGGCCTCACTGCACCTTCTTTAGCCCCCCAGCCAATTAACTTTGTTGACTGATCTTTCCTCTCAAAAGCAGCTCCCAATGTCCCCTCATTGTCCCTAAACAATATGCTAGCCAGTCCCATTCGGTTGACACCTTTACCAACAAAGGCGTGTTGCTCTACGTCCCTTCCACAAAAAGTGTAAAATGCTAACACCACAACCATGTCTTTCCAGGAGATGTGCATTACCAGCAAATCTTCTGCAAGAGGACCAAACAGTTGGTGGTTAAGAAGCCCCACACCACCTTCGGCAGAGTCTTATCCAGCTGGCCGTTCACCGCAGACAATACCATTCAACATAAGCACAAAGAGTCTCAGCTTCCCCAGCCCACCATACCGAACATCATTGCCAGTGTACCAAAGCCGGACAAAGGACTATGGCTGCGTTTACACAGGCAGCCCAATTCTGATCTTCTTTTCACTAATTAGACTTTTGACCAATAATATCAGTTCTGAAAAAGATCTGATGTGATTAAGACCAATTAGTGTGAAATAGATCAGAATTGGGCTGCCTGTGTAAACACAGCTAGTGTGGCTCAACATAAGTACATGGACAGTGGGGAAAAAAAGTATTTAGTCAGCCACCAATTGTGCAAGTTCTCCCACTTAAAAAGATGAGAGAGGCCTGTAATTTTCATCATAGGTACACGTCAACTATGACAGACAAAATGAGAATTTTTTTTCCAGAAAATCACATTGTAGGATTTTTAATGAATTTATTTGCAAATTATGGTGGAAAATAAGTATTTGGTCAATAACAAAAGTTTATCAATACTTTGTTATATACCCTTTGTTGGCAATGACACAGGTCAAACATTTTCTGTAAGTCTTCACAAGGTTTTCACACACTGTTGCTGGTATTTTGGCCCATTCCTCCATGCAGATCTCCTCTAGAGCAGTGATGTTTTGGGGCTGTCGCTGGGCAACACGGACTTTCAACTCCCTCCAAAGATTTTCTATGGGGTTGAGATCTGGAGACTGGCTAGGCCACTCCAGGACCTTGAGATGCTTCTTACGAAGCCACTCCTTCGTTGCCCGGGCGGTGTGTTTGGGATCATTGTCATGCTGAAAGACCCAGCCATGTTTCATCTTCAATGCCCTTGCTGATGGAAGGAGGTTTTCACTCAAAATCTCACGATACATGGCCCCATTCATTCTTTCCTTTACACGGATCAGTCGTCCTGGTCCCTTTGCAGAAAAACAGCCCCAAAGCATGATGTTTCCACCCCCATGCTTCACAGTAGGTATGGTGTTCTTTGGATGCAACTCAGCATTCTTTGTCCTCCAAACATGACGAGTTGAGTTTTTACCAAAACGTTCTATTTTGGTTTCATCTGACCATATGACATTCTCCCAATCCTCTTCTGGATCATCCAAATGCACTCTAGCAAATTCAGACGGGCCTGGACATGTACTGGCTTAAGCAGGGGGACATGTCTGGCACTGCAGGATTTGAGTCCCTGGCGGCGTAGTGTGTTACTGATGGTAGGCTTTGTTACTTTGGTCCCAGCTCTCTGCAGGTCATTCACTAGGTCCCCCCGTGTGGTTCTGGGATTTTTGCTCACCGTTCTTGTGATCATTTTGACCCCACGGGGTGAGATCTTGCGTGGAGCCCCAGATCGAGGGAGATTATCAGTGGTCTTGTATGTCTTCCATTTCCTAATAATTGCTCCCACAGTTGATTTCTTCAAACCAAGCTGCTTACCTATTGCAGATTCAGTCTTCCCAGCCTGGTGCAGGTCTACAATTTTGTTTCTGGTGTCCTTTGACAGCTCTTTGGTCTTGGCCATAGTGGAGTTTGTAGTGTGACTGTTTAAGGTTGTGGACAGGTGTCTTTTATACAGATAACAAGTTCAAACAGGTGCCATTAATACAGGTAACGAGTGGAGGACAGAGGAGCCTCTTAAAGAAGAAGTTACAGGTCTGTGAGAGCCAGAAATCTTGCTTGTTTGTAGGTGACCAAATACTTATTTTCCACCATAATTTGCAAATAAATTCATTAAAAATCCTACAATGTGATTTTCTGGATCTTTTTTTCTCAATTTGTCTGTCATAGTTGATGTATACCTATGATGAAAATTACAGGCCTCTCTCATCTTTTTAAGTGGGAGAACTTGCACAATTGTTGGCTGACTAAATACTTTTTTATGGTTGAATGTCAACATGTAGCTAATAGAACATAAAAAAAATGCTCCATGGTCGAATTTGTGTTGATGAGAGGAATCACTTGAAGCCATTGTGTTTGGTCAGTTCTTTGAGTTTTTCCCTAAGGATTGTGTTGTTAGTATCTGACTCCTTTTCAAAAAAGTTGTAGTCTTGGAAAAATGTGTCTGCTTGCATATTTAGCAATGAATCCGCCAATAGGAAGACCACTGAAAGACATCCAATGGCTCTATCGAACAAGGACAACCATATCAATACGCATAAAAACGTATAGTTTCCAAGTTGTAGTCTTGGAAAAATGTGTCTGCTTGCATATTTAGCAATGAATCCGCCAATAGGAAGACCACTGAAAGACATCCAATGGCTCTATCGAACAAGGACAACCATATCAATACGCATAAAAACGTATAGTACGATCAGTATAACAGAGCCTTCGCAAAATGCCACAAAGAAAGACTACATTTATTTTTAGAACCCCCACCTTCCTCGGGGGTAAGTAAAGTGCCTTCGGAAAGTATTCAGACCCCTTCCATTTTCCACACTTTGTTACTTTACAGCCTTATTCTAAAATTGATTTAAAAAATGCTAATATTCAGCAGTCTACACACATTACCCCATAATGACAAAGCGAAAACAAGTTTTTAGAAATTGTTGCACATTTATTACAAATAAAAAACAGAAATACCTTATTTACATAAGTATTCAGACCCTTTGCTATGAGACTTGAAATTGAGCTCAGGTGCATCCTGTTTCCATTGATCATCCTTGAGATGTTTCTATAACTTGATTAGAGTCCACCTGTGGCAAATGAAATTGATTGGACATTATTTGGAAAGGCACACACCTGTCTATATAAGGTCCCACAGTTGACAGTGCATGTTACAGTAAAAACCAAGCCATGAGGTCGAAGGAAATGTCCGTAGAGCTCCGAGACAGGATTGTGTTGAGGCACAGATCTGGGGAAGGGTACCAAAACATTTCTGCAGCATTGAAGGTCCCCAAGAACACAATGGCATCCAACATTCTTAAATGGAAGAAGTTTGGAACCACCAAGACTCTTCCTAGAGCTGGCCGCCTGGCCAAACTGAGCAATCGGGGGAGAAGGGCCTTGGTCAGGGAGGTGACCAAGAACCTGATGGTCACTCTGACAGAACTCTAGAGTTCCTCTATGGAGATGGGAGAACCTTCCGGAAGGACATCCATCTCTGCAGCACTCCACCAATCAGGCCATTATGGTAGAGTGGCCAGACGGAAGCCACTCCTCAGTAAAAGCCACATGACAGCCCGCTTGGAGTTTGCCAAAAGGCACCTAAAGACTCTCAGACCCTGAAAAACAAGAGTCTCTGGTCTGATGAAACCAAGATTGAACTCTTTGGCCTGAATGCCAAGCGTCACGTCTGGAGGAAACCTGGCACCATCCCTATGGTGAAGCATGGTGGTGGCAGCATCATGCTGTGGGGATGTTTTTCAGCGGCAGGGCCTGGGAGACTAGTCAGGATCGAGGCAAAGATGAACGGAGCAAAGTACAGAGAGATCCTTGATGAAAACCTGCTCCAGAGCGTTCAGGATCTCAGACTGGGGCGAAGGTTCACATTCCAACAGGACAACGACCCTAAGCACACAGCCAAGACAACGCAGGAGTGGCTTCGGGAGAAGTCTCTGAATGTCCTTGAGTGGCCCACCCAGAGCCCGGACTTGAACCCGATCAAACATCTCTTGAGAGACCTGAAAATAGCTGTGCAGCGACCAGGGACTCGCTCTCCTCCAACACTACTCACTCTGCCCCTACTCAGATGGTAATGCACCGTCGCAACCTTCGCTCTCTCTCTCCCGCTACTCTCTCCTCTTCCATCCTATCATATCTTCCCTCTGCTCAATCCTTCTCCCTCCAATCTCCTGATGCTGCCTCCTCAACCCTCCTCTCCTCCCTTGCTGCATCCTTTGACTCTCTATGTCCCCTATCCTCCCGGCCGGCTCGGTCCTCCCCTCCTGCTCCGTGGCTTGACGAGTCATTGCGAGCTCACAGAACAGGGCTCCGGGCAGCCGAGCGGAAATGGAGGAAAACTAGACTCCCTGCGGACCTGGCATCTTTTCACTCCCTCCTCTCTACATTTTCTTCCTCTGTTTCTGCTGCTAAAGCCACTCTCTACCACTCTAAATTCCAAGAATCTGCCTCTAACCCTAGGAAGCTCTTTGCCACCTTCTCCTCCCTGCTGAATCCTCCTCCCCCTCCCACCCCCCCTCCTCCCTCTCTGTGGATGACTTCGTCAACCATTTTGAAAAGAAGGTTGACGACATCCGATCCTCATTTGTTAAGTCAAATGACACTGCTGGTCCTGCTCACACTGCCCTATCCTATGCTTTGACTTCTTTCTCCCCTCTCTCTCCAGATGAAATCTTGCGACTTGTGACGGCCGGCCGCCCAACAACCTGCCTGCTTGACCCTATCCCCTCCTCTCTTCTCCAGACCATTTCCGGATACCTTCTCCCTTACCTCACCTCGCTCATCAACTCATCCTTGACCGCTGGCTATGGCCCTTCCGTCTTCAAGAGAGCGAGAGTTGCACCCCTTCTCAAAAAATCTACATTTTTACATTTAAGTCATTTAGCAGACGCTCTTATCCAGAGCGACTTACAGTTAGTGAATACATATTTTTTTATACTGGCCCCCCGTGGGAATTGAACCCACAACCCTGGCGTTGCAAACGCCATGCTCTATCAACTGAGCTACATCCCTGCCGGCCATTCCTTCCCCTACCCTGGACGACGCTGGGCCAATTGTGCGCCGCCCATGAGTCTCCCGGTCACAGCCGGCTGCGACAGAGCCTGGATTCGAACCAGGATCTCTAGTGGCACAGTTAGCACTGCGATGCAGTGCCTTACACCACTGCGCCACTCAGGAGTAATCTACACTCGATCCCTCCGATGTCAACAACTACAGACCAGTATCCCTTCTTTCTTTTCTCTCCAAAACTCTTGAGTGTGCCGTCTTTAGCCAACTCTCTTGCTATCTCTCTCAGAATTACCTTCTTGATCCAAACCAGTCAGGTTTCAAGACTGGTCATTCAACTGAGACTGCTCTTCTCTGTGTCACGGAGGCTCTCCGCACTGCTAAAACTAACTCTCTCTCCTCTGCTCTTGTCCTTCTAGACCTGTCTGCTGCCTTTGATTCTGTGAACCATCAGATCCTCCTCTCCACCCTCTCCGAGTTGGGCATCTCCGGCGCGGCTCACTCTTGGATTGCGTTCTACCTGACAGGTCGCTCCTACAAAGTGGCGTGGCGAGAATCTGTCTCCGCACCACGTGCTCTCACCACTGGTGTCCCTCAGGGCTAAATTCTAGGCCCTCTCCTATTCTCGCTATACACCAAGTCACTTGGCTCTGTCATATCCTCACATGGCCTCTCCTATCATTGCTACGCAGACGACACACAACTAATCTTAGTTGGTTATCCCACTGGCAATAAGGTGAATGCACCAATTTGTAAGTCGCTCTGGATAAGAGCGTCTGCTAAATGACGTAAATGTAAAATGTAAATGTCTGAATACTTTCCGAAGGCACTGTATGTGACATGATGAAAACAAGTCCATATTCCCGCAGGGTGAAATTCCCCTTGAAGATGATAAATTGTCTAGTCTGGTAGCAAACTTTTTAGCAGAATTGCTAATCGTGGAGACTAGAGGTGAACAGGTTGACCAGAGTTGGACACAGAGTACAGTACATACACCTCTATGATGAGCGACAGGACTGGGCAGGCCGATGAGTTGGTTATGAATCAGAGACTCAACACTCACTAGTTATTACTGATAATGATGACAGTGTCTCGTCTGCATGAGGACTGTGATGTTATGTGGACATGAGTCTCTCTCTCTCTCTCTCTCTCTCTCTCTCTCTCTCTCTCTCTCTCTCTCTCTCTCTCTCTCTCTCTCTCTCTCTCTCTCTCTCTCTCTCTCTCTCTCTCTCTCTCTCTCTCTCTCACCCTCGTCTCTCTCTCTCTCTCTCTCTCAGGGTTGGGTCGGTTGCTTTCTAAATGTAATCCATTACAGTTACTAGTTACCTGTCCAAAATTGTAATCAGTAATGTAACTTTTGGATTTCCCAAACTCAGTGAAGTCATCTGACTACTTTCATTTACCTTTGGATTACTTTCCCCTTAAGAGCCATTAGAAGATGACAAAAAGGATCCATCAAACGCATTTGGGTGTCATCATAGTGGTCTCTGACTTGTGGAACAAACTTAAACTTGCTCTTTGAGATACCTAGTCAGTTGTACTGTCACGCCCTGGCTCTGGGGACTATGTTATGTTGAGCCAGGGTATGTAAGTCTATGTTTGTATATCTATGTGGGCCTGAGTGACTCCCAATCAGAGGCAACGAGTGTCAGCTGGTTGTCTCTGATTGGGAGCCATATTTAACTATCGGTCTTTTCACTTTGTGTTGTGGTTTCTTGTTCCGTTAAGGTTTGTTCGTGTTGTAACCTTAGACGTCACGCATCGTTGGTTATTGTTTTGATCGTGTGATCAGTTAATAAATATATATTATGTTCACCTTCAACGCTGCGCATTGGTCCTCTCTCGTAGACGATCGTGACAGAAGAAACCACCAGAACTGGACCAAGCAGCCTAGTGAGGAGCAGAGTAGGTGGACTTGGCAACAGTGGAGGCAGAGCTTCGACTGGGTCAAGCCGAATGAGGAGCTGAATGACGGAGATTGGAAGCAGAGGAGCGAGAGGTGGGCGAGAATTATCGAGGCCTGGCCCACGGGGAAGAGAGACTCCCAGAAATTTTTTAGGGGGGGGCTCACGACGTCGGACCAGCAGGAGGCCGCGATAGAGCGGCCCAGTGGGTTGCCAGAGGAGGCCGCCAGGTTACGGGGGCCACTGGTCGAAGAGGGGATGGAGGATGTAGAGGCACGGCGAGAGGTACTGGCGTGTGTTGCCAGTCCGGTCCGGCCCGTTCCAGATCCCGGTGTAGGGCCAGTGGTGTGTGTCCCCAGTACGGTCCGGTCTATTCCTGCTCCCCGCACCAAGTCAGGGGTGCGCATCGTCAGCCCGGTTCGGCCCGTTCCTACTCCACGCACCAAGTCTGTGGTGCGCGTCGCCAGCCCAGTCTGGCCCATCCAAGCTCCCCGCACCAAGCCAGTGGTGTGCGTCGTCAGTCCGGCACGGCCCGTGCCTGCTCTCCGCACCAAGTCTGTGGTGCGTTTGCGTCAGCCCTGTCCGGCCCGTTCCTGCTCTCCGCACCAAGTCTGTGGTGCGCGTCGCCAGCCCAGTCCGGCCCATCCAAGCTCCCCGCACCAAGTCAGGGGTGCGCCCGTCAGCCCGGTCCGGCCCGTTCCTGCTCCCCGCACCAAGTCAGTGGTGTGCTTCGTCAGCCCAGTCCGGCCTGTCCCTGCTCCACGCACCAAGCCTACGGTGTGCGTCGTCAGCCTGGTAAGGCCCGTTCCTCCTCCACGCACCAAGCCAGGGGTGCGCGTCGTCAGTCCAGCACAACCCGTGCCTGGGTCATGTCCGGAGCCGGATCCGCCGCCGAGGCGGAGTGCCCACCCGGTCCCTCCCCTGTTGTGGTTGTTTGGCGCGGTCGGAGTCCGCGCCTTTGGGGGGGGGTACTGTCACGCCCTGGCTCTGGGGACTATGTTATGTTGAGCCAGGGTATGTAAGTCTATGTTTGTATATCTATGTGGGCCTGAGTGACTCCCAATCAGAGGCAACGAGTGTCAGCTGGTTGTCTCTGATTGGGAGCCATATTTAACTATCGGTCTTTTCACTTTGTGTTGTGGTTTCTTGTTCCGTTAAGGTTTGTTCGTGTTGTAACCTTAGACGTCACGCATCGTTGGTTTTGTTTTGATCGTGTGATCAGTTAATAAATATATATTATGTTCACCTTCAACGCTGCGCATTGGTCCTCTCTCGTAGACGATCGTGACATGTACAACTGAATGCGTTCAACTGAAATGTGCCTTCTGCATTTAACCCAACCCGTCTGAATCAGGTGGCATATTGTATATTTTTTCGCAAAAATCCTTTCTGAATTTAATAGTAATCCAATAAGTAATCATCTATATTTTCTAAAGTGTCTGCAATCTGATTGCAATATTTTTGCTGGGAACGTAACTGATTACAGTTAGTTGTTCTGTAATCAGATTACATGTAACTGATTACATGTAATCTGTTACTCCCCAACCCTGCTATCTCCCCTATCCCTCTCCCCCCTCTCCCCCTCCCTCTCCCTCGCCCTCTCCCCCTCTCTCTCCCTCGCCCTCTCCCCCCCTCTCCCTCTTATTCAGTAGAGTGGCCAGGCTCAGCCAGTGGGCCACTACTTTCTACCACAGCAAACTGTTCAGATATCAGATCTGATCTGAACACAGTTTCCCATTACAACTTTGACCCTAAACAGTCATATTAATACTGTTTTAGGTCAAGGAGGTACAAATAATAAAATAACATCTAAAGTGGAAAATTGCTATTAATAAGATGCCATTATTTCTCATTAACATACAGTACACTGATTGTATTAAACATTAGGAACAGGAGAAATAGACTGACCAGGTGAATCCAGGTGAATGCTATGATCCCTTATTGATGTCACTTATTAAATCCACTTCAATCAGTGTAGATGAAGGAGAGGAGGCAGGTTAAAGAAGGATTTTTAAACCTTTCGACTATTGAGACATGGATTGTGTATGTGTGCCATTCAGAGGGTGAATGGGCAAGACAAAAGATGTATGTGCCTTTGAACGAAGTATGGTTGTAGGTCCCGTGTGTATCAAGAATGGTTCACCACCGAAAGGACATCCAGCCAACTTGAGACAACTGTGGGAAGCATAGGAGTCAACATGGGCCAGCAACCCAGTGGATCGCTTTCGCCACCTTATAGAGTCCATGCCCCGATGAATTGAGGCTGTTCTGAGGGCAAAAAGGGGGTGCAACTCAATATTAGGAAGGTGTTCCTTATGTTATTTACACTCAGTGTATGATGGGACAGAGATCTGACTGACACAGTTGTAATCAACATGGTCCCATTAGAATATGTCAAAATAGTGAAATTTAACCATCGTAGTTATACTATATGTCACCTATGCTGACTCATTAGTATAATCTGGGTGTGAATGCGTTGGTCGGACCTTTAGATAATTGCAGAGACAGTGGCGCAGTGGTCTAAGGCACTGCATCGCAGTGCTAACTGTGCCACTAGAGATCCTGGTTCGAATCCAGGCTCTGTCGCAGCAGGCCGCGACCGGGAGACTCATGGGCGGAGCACAATTGGCCCAGCGTCGTCCAGGGTAGGGGAAGGAATGGCCGGCAGGGATGTAGCTCAGTTGATAGAGCATGGCGTTTGCAACGCCAGGGTTGTGGGTTCGATTCCCACGGGGGGCCAGTATAAAAAAAAAAAATATATATATATGTATTCACTAACTGTAAGTCGCTCTGGATAAGAGCGTCTGCTAAATGACGTAAAATGTAAAATGAGGTAATCTTTGTGCGGATGCAGTGTGGATAATTTAAAGAGATGGAGGCGGTAAAGAAGTGGATACAGTAGTGGTAAGGATGTGGCTATTAGCAGTTTAATTAGGCAATAATGATAGTGATACCTCAGGTTACTGTAGGCTTTAGCACAATAAGGCTCTCAGGCAGGCTAATATGAGATGGGGTGTTAAATGTAATCCCACACATTAATAGAGACCGTCATACCTTCCCTTCCAGACTATTATTGCCAAAAGACTTCACCTGCTCCTACAGTGGCTTGCGAAAGTATTCACCCCCCTTGGCATTTTTCCTATTTTGTTGCATTACAACCTGGAATGAAAATAGATTTTTGGGGGGTTTGTATCATTTAATTTACACAACATGCCTACCACTTTGAAGATGCAAAATATCTTTATTGTCAAACAAACAAGAAATAAGACAGAAAAACAAAAAACTTGAGCGTGCATAACTATGACTTTGACTAGGCCATTCCAAGACATTTAAATGTTTCCCCTTAAACCACTCGAGTGTTGCTTTAGCAGTATGCTTAGGGTCATTGTCCTGCTGGAAGGTGAACCTCCGTCCCAGTCTCAAATCTCTGGAAGACTGAAACAGATTTCCCTCAAGAATTTCCCTGTATTTAGCGCCACCCATCATTCATTCAATTCTGACCAGTTTCCCAGTCCCTGCTGATTAAAAAACATCCCCACAGCATGATGCTGCCACCACCATGCTTCACTGAGGGGATGGTGTTCTCGGGGTGATGAAAGGTGTTGGGTTTGTGCCAGACATAGCGTTTTCCTTGATGGCGAAAAAGCTAAATTTTAGTCCCATCTGACCAGAGTACCTTCTTCCATATGTTTGGGGAGTCTCCCACATGCCTTTTGGCGAACAGCAAACGTGTTTGCTCATTTTTTTCTTTAAGCAATGTCTTTTTTCTGGCCACTCTTCCGTAAAGCCCAGCTCTGTGGAGTGTATGGCTTAAAGTGGTCCTATGGACAGATACTCCAATCTCTGCTGTGGAGCTTTGCAGCTCCTTCAGGGTTATCTTTGGTCTCTTTGTTGCCTCTCTGATTAATGCCCTCCTTGCCTGGTCCATGAGTTTTGGTGGGCGGCCCTCTCTTGGCAGGTTTGTTGTGGTGCCATATTCTTTCCATTTTTTTATAATTGATTTAATGGTGCTCCGTGGGATGTTCAAAGTTTTGGATATTTTTTTATAACGCTACCCTGATCTGTACTTCTCCACAACTTTGTCCCTGACCTGTTTGGAGAGCTCCTTGGTCTTCATTGTGCCGCTTGCTTGGTGGTGCCCCTTGCTTAGTGGTGTTGCAGACTCTGGGGCCTTTCAGAACAGGTGTATATATACTGAGATCATGTGACAGATCATGTGACACTTAGATTGCACACAGGTGGACTTTATTTAACTAATTATGTGACTTCTGAAGGTAATTGGTTGCACCAGATCTTATTTAGGGGCTTCATAGCAAAAGGGGTGAATACATATGCACGCCCCACTTTTCCGTTATGTATTTTTTAGCATTTTTTGAAATAAGTTATTTATTTTCATTTCACTTCACCAATTTGGATTATTTTGTGTATGTCCATTACATGAAATCCAAATAAAAATCAATTTAAATTACAGGTTGTTGTCACGATCGTCGGGAACAGAGGACCAAGGCACAGCGTTGAATGCATATATACTTATTTATTGAAAAAAATAACGATAACGTGACATCCTTAGATCAAACACAACCTACTTGGAACAAGATCCCACAACCACTGTGGGAAAACAGCCTGTCTAAATGTGGTTCCCAATCAGAGACAACCAGCAACAGCTGACACTCGTTGCCTCTGATTGAGAACCACTCTGGCCAACATAGAAATACAACTGACTAGAACAGAAACACATGAAACCTCACACCCTGGCTCAACATACTAGAGTCCCCAGAGCCAGGGCGTGACAGTTGTAATGCAACAAAATAGGAAAACGCCAAGGGGGATGAAAACTTTTGCAAGGCACTGTACACATTGACATAATGGAGAAATTAGAATAGACTTTGTTTGGTGGCTGTCCACTCACATTAGTTTGATGAACAAAGCTTTTAGACTGAAGGATATTTGAGAATTGAGCAGCAGGCAAATATCATCCAGCCACAGTGGCGGTAACATCTAATTAATAGATAGATTTAAGTCTTTCATTTAATGTGCAGTTGGTTTGTTCATCCTTAGGTGGTTTTTGGCCCACGTATCTACATAATAAGAGGATGACAGCTACAGTGAGGGAAAAAAGTATTTGATCCCCTGCTGATTTTGTACGTTTGTCCACTGACAAAGAAATGATCAGTCTATAATTTTAATGGTAGGTTTATTTGAACAGTGAGAGACAGAATAACAACAAAAAAATCCAGAAAAACGCATGTCAAAAATGTTTTAAATTGATTTGCATTTTAATGAGGGAAATAATTATTTGACCCCTCTGCAAAACATGACTTAGTACTTGGTGGCAAAACCCTTGTTGGCAATCACAGAGGTCAGACGTTTCTTGTAGTTGGTCACCAGGTTTGCATACATCTCAGGAGGGATTTTGTCCCACTCCTCTTTGCAGATCTTCTCCAAGTCATTAAGGTTTTGTGGCTGACGTTTGGCAACTCGAACCTTCAGCTCCCTCCACAGATTTTCTATGGGATTAAGGTCTGGAGACTGGCTAGGCCACTCCAGGACCTTAATGTGCTTCTTCTTGAGCCACTCCTTTGTTACCTTGGCCGTGTGATTTGGGTCATTGTCATGCTGGAATACCCATCCACGACCCATTTTTAATGCCCTGGCTGAGGGAAGGAGGTTCTCACCCAAGATTTGACGGTACATGGCCCCGTCCATCGTCCCTTTGATGCGGTGAAGTTGTCCTGTCCCCTTAGCAGAAAAACACCCCCAAAGCATAATGTTTCCACCTCCAGGTTTGACGGTGGGGATGGTGTTTTTGGGGTCATAGGCAGCATTCCTCCTCCTCCAAACACGGCGAGTTGAGTTGATGCCAAATAGCTCGATTTTGGTCTCATCTGACCACAACACTTTCACCCAGTTCTCCTCTGAATCATTCAGACTGTGCTTTCTTGAGCAGGGGGACCTTGCGGGCGCTGCAGGATTTCAGTCCTTCACGGCGTAGTGTGTTACCAATTGTTTTCTTGGTGACTATGGTCCCAGCTGCCTTGAGATCATTGACAAGATCCTCCTGTGTTGTTCTGGGCTGATTCCTCACCGTTCTCATGATCATAGCAACTCCACAAGGTGAGATCTTGCATGGAGCCCCAGGCCGAGGGAGATTGACAGTTTTTTTGTGTTTCTTCCATTTGCGAATAGTCGCACCAACTGTTGTCACCTTCTCACCAAGCTGCTTGGCGATGGTCCTGTAGCCCATTCCAGCCTTGTGTAGGTCTACAATCTTGTCCCTGACATCCTTGGAGAGCTCTTTGGTCTTGGCCATGATGGAGAGTTTGGAATCTGATTGATTGATTGCTTCTGTGGACAGGTGTCTTTTATAAAGGTAACAAGCTGAGATTAGGAGCACTCCCTTTAAGAGTGTGCTCCTAATCTCAGCTCGTTACCTGTATAAAAGACACCTGGGAGCCAGAAATCTTTCTGATTGAGAGGGGGTGAAATACTTATTTCCCTCATTAAAATGCAAATCAATTTATAACATTTTTGACATGCGTTTTTCTGGATTTTTTTGTTGTTATTCTGTCTCTCACTGTTCAAATAAACCTACCATTAAAATTATAGACTGATCATTTCTTTGTCAGTGGGCAAACGTACAAAATCAGCAGGGGATCAAATACTTTTTTCTCTCACTGTATGTATAATAATATATTATCTCTTCAGACAGATTGCTTTAAAACAAATATTATAAGATAAAATATCTTTAAAGGTAGCACCAGCTACATAATACATATGACGCCAACACATACACATTCCCTGAGGTACGGCGGTATACCATTCATGAAAACAGTTTGTGTAGATTTACCAGGGAAACGTAATGATATGTATAGTACTCACATTTATTGACAGCATCTTAACATAGTGAGACCTTGATATTCCAATAATTCAAAAGTTTGTGTCAATACAACCTCGGAACCGAGTCTGTTAGTGTTCAAATAACTGCCCTGTCAGGCAATCTGTCAGAATAGAGTTCAGGGGTCAGAGAGGATGAGCTAGGAGCAGAAGTCAATGTCCAACGCTGGCCTCAGGAGGTGAGA
Organism: Coregonus clupeaformis; assembly: GCF_020615455.1. Taxonomy (NCBI): domain Eukaryota; kingdom Metazoa; phylum Chordata; class Actinopteri; order Salmoniformes; family Salmonidae; genus Coregonus; species Coregonus clupeaformis. The sequence goes on along the minus strand of NC_059211.1, from coordinate 53,933,786 downwards.
GTGACAACCCCCCTACACACACACACTCGCACACACACACACACACACACACACACACACACACACACACACACACACACACACACACACACACACACACACACACACACACACACACACACACACACACACACACACACACACACACACACACTCACACACACTTCATCTCCCCTCTCTGATTCACTTACAAATGGAGTGTTGTCTGGCCTCAAAGTGACTCTCAGCATTAAATACGGCTGCTGAGTCAATATGACCTTATGCCTGGACTCCCCTGACAGGCCCTGCTTGGCCTCGTGTCCCCAGCTTACACTGATATGCTGTCCATGCAGACCCTTCTCTTCTTCCCTCTACTTCCTTCCTCTCTCTCTCTCTCTCTCTCTCTCTCTCTCTCTCTCTCTCTCTCTCTCTCTCTCTCTCTCTCATCTCTCTATCTCATCTCTCTCTCTTTCTCCCCCCCCCCTCTCTCACTCTTCCTCCCTCACCCCCTCTCTCACTCTCTCTCTCTCCCTTCCTCCCCCCCCTCTCTCTCTCCACCCCTGTTCTTGATGATTATGTCGCCCTCTGACTCTAAATCACAGAAGAGTGCAGGCAGGCAGCCGACAGGGGAATTCAACATTGTTGCTTTGCTTTTTTAGGAAGCTATCCCGTAAACCTTATAAACTAATCCACAAATCCAACCTTGAATTTGAGCCACCGAGTTGGATGGTAAAGTAATTGGGTTGTGGCTATTAATTGGATTCTCTGCTGCTTGGTCAGAAAAACATAATGACCAATGTCCTAGCAGAGAGAGACCGGGACCTCTGTAAGCTCTTAGTTCAGAGGTCTGGCTGGAGCCCCAGGTTGCAACGTTATAAAATGATTAACATATAAGATCGGCTATCAGCCCCTGTGTTTAAAAATATGCCTTGTGAAAGCTCAGTAATTTTGTGTAAATGTGATTCTAATACCTCATTGCAGGGACTGAAAGGCCCCCCAGAAAGGAATAGAAAGATCCATGAGTTATCCAGATTACATCTGCTGGTGGTATGGGGGGGGGGGAAGATTATTGTTGTGTGATTATTGTTGAACATGCAAAGTAGGTGTGAAAATAGTACTAAACTCTCAGATACTGGTAATAACAAAATAGACTGAATGCACTTTGTTAATTTCAATTAATTTAACATTGAATCGAGCTAACTTTGAGTTCTCCCCTGCATACTTTTTGGATTGTGTTTCTGAGAATCATTGTTGTTTTATTACACCTTCCTTCAACCCAGTAAGAGTGAAAAGAGCCTGCAGTCTGTCTGTGAGAGAGTAGCAGGTAGTGTATGTATCTGTGTCTGTCTGGCTTTGTTGTTGTTGTTGTTGTCATTGTTGCTGTGGACAGACACACGTGTAAGGAGGGGAGTCTGGTGATAGTGGAGGAAGGCAGAAGGGTCGTTCCATATGATTTCAATCACTTTCTGACTGCACCCCTTTTGATTTGAACAAAACCATATATGTTTGCCCATAGTAGAAGTGGTCAGAAAGTGACTTTTTGGAACTGAATGCCAAAACATTCAGGAGATAGAGGTGCTGAAAGTTGACCCTTTTTGCATTCATGTCAATGAAAAATATAAATGGTTGAGTTTGATGTCATTTGAAAATTTACAAACAGGGTTGTCAAACTATTTAATAATTTCCTGAAATGTTTTAACCTTAACATCAATGATCTAAAAACACATCAACTCAGTTTTTTTCATGTTCATATATGTTTTAGTTTAGACCCTATTTCACATAATCTGAGGCGTTTGTGTTGTTCCCACTATTGGTTGAGACACAGCATGCTATTGAATACAGGGTGGATGTCATGTTTTGGCTGATAAATTAACTAAAATGTCAATAAAATAGAAGTTCCAACTTTTAAATGGTACCATAAAGATGGTTCGAGGTCCACACATTAGAGAATGTTGTGTTGAGTGGGAATATCCACTGTTTTAAATTAAACGGTCAATCTTCCATAGGAAATCATATAAATATACCCTGAGTGTACAAATCATAAGGAACACATTCCTAATATTGAGTTGTACCCCCTTTTGCCCTCAGAACAGCCTCAATTCGTCTGAGCATGGATTCTACAAGGTGTCGAAAGCGTTCCACAGGGATGCTGGCCCATGTTGACTCCAATGCTTCCCACAGTTGTGTCAAGTTGGCTGTATGTCCTTTGGGTGGTAGATCATACTTGATACACACGGGAAACTGTTGAGTGTGAAAAACACAGCAGCGTTGTAGTTCTTGACACACACAAACCTGTGCGCCTGACACCTACTACCATTTCCCGTTCAATGGCACTTAATTAATAACCTTTTACTGCAGTGGGCTAAATCAGGGTCACATAGAGTGTTTCTTGGTAGTCTTAAACAAATATACATTGAAACAAAAGTATGCACCTCACACGCATGGTTCTGGGCTTTAAAAAAAAGACGACACCTGTACCATGTCAGATATAGAGTTGACATGTATTACATTTGAGTTTGCATTAAAAAAATACACTTTATATATATACTGAAAAAAAATACAAACGTGCAACAATTTCAAAGATTTTACTGAGTCAATTTAAAGACATTCATTAGGTCCTAATCTATGGATTGCACTTGACTGAGAATACAGATATGCATCTGTTGGTCACAAATACCTTTAAAAAAGTAAGGGCATGGATCAGAAAACCAGTCAGTATCTGGTGTGACCACCATTTGCGTCATCCAGCGCGACACATCTCCTTCACATAGAGTTGATCGGGCTGATGATTGTGGCCTGTGGAATGTTCTCCCACTCCTTTTCAATGGCTGTGCGATGTCGCTGGATATTAGCGGGATCTGGAACACGCTGTCTTACACGTCGATTCAGAGCATCCCAAACATGCTCAATGGGTGACATGTCTGGTGAGTATGCAGGTGTCACGCCCTGGCTCGGGGGACTCTTAAATGTTGAGCCAGGGTGTGGAGTTTCTGTTACATTTTCTATGCTTTTGTTCTAGATCGTTTAGATCTATGTTGGCCAGGGTGGTTCCCAATCAGAGGCAGCTGTAGCTCGTTGTCTCTGATTGGGGACAATACTTAGGCAGCCTGTTTTCACTAGTTTATTGTGGGATCTTGTTCCGTAGGGTTTTGTGTATAACCTAGGACTTCACGTATCGTTTGGTTTATTGTTTTGGTTTGTGTGTGTACTTAATAAAGAATGTACGCTTATCACGCTGCGCCTTGGTCCGCTTCATCTGTCGACGATCGTGACAGAAGATCCCACCACCAAGAGAGGACCAAGCAGCGTGCCCAGGAGGAGAAGTTGGCGATGTCCCAGGTGGGCGAATGGTGATCTTGGGAGGACATATTCGCGGGCAGAGGGCCATGGGCAAAAGTAAATGCCCAGGCACGAGAGGAGAAACGGCGGCAACCGTGCCGACGACGGACACGCGAGAGGCAACCCCAAGTCATTTTTTTGGGGGGGCACACGGCGTGGACGACGGGGCTGCTGGAGGCAGCTACAGGACGAATCGGCGGACTAGGAGAGGAGGCCACCAGGTTTGGGGGGCTGGAAGGGTGGTTGGCGGAGCCTAGAGGTAGAGCAGAGCCAACTCCCCGTACTCAGGCTAGGCAGCGTGAGACTGGGCAGGTTCCGTGTTATGCGGAGCCACGTACTGTGCCGCGAGTGTTCCAGCACAGTCCTGTACGTCCTGTGCTAGCACCACGCACGTGTCGTGCTAAGGTGGGCATGCAGCCAGGACGGGGTGTGCCGGCTCAATGCTCGTGGCCTCCAGTACCCCTCCTCGGTCCCGGATATCCTGCGCCAGTGCCACGTGCTGTAGTGCCAGTACGAGTGCACAGCCCTGTACGTCCTGTGCTGATGCCTCACACAGATTGTGTGGAAATAGGCATTCAGCCAGGACGGGTTGTGTCAGCTCTCCGCTCCAGACCTCCAGTCCGTCTCCCCAGTCCAGCCCGGCCTGTTCCTGTCCCTCGCACCAAGCCTGTGGTGCGCGTCGCCAGCCCGGTCCGGCCTGTTCCTGCCCCTCGCACCAAGCCAGTGGTGCGCGTCGCCAACCCGGTCCGGCCTGTTCCTGCTCCCCGCACCAAGCCAATGGTGCGCGTCGTCAGCCCAGTCCGGCCCGTTCCTGCCCCTCGCACCAAGCCAGTGGTGCGCGTCGCCAGCCCGGTCCGGCCCGTTCCTGCTCCACGCACCAAGCCAATGGTGCGCGTCGTCAGCCCGGTCCGGCCCGTTCCTGCCCCTCGCACCAAGCCAGTGGTGTGCGTCGTCAGCCCGGTCCGGCCCGTTCCTGATCCCCACACCAAGCCAGTGGTGCGCGTCGTCAGTCCGGCACGGTCCGTGCCTGTTCCACCAGTGCCTGGTCCGGCACCGGTCAGCTGCTCCACACCGGAGCCAGAGCAATCCGCTCCACCGGTGTCCAGTCCAGCTCCGGCCAGCAGGGCCAGACCAGACCAGGGGCGCTACGGGGGGGTAGAGAGAGAGTGGTGGTCACGCCCGGAGCCGGATCCGCCTCCGAGGCGGAATGCCCACCCGGTCCCTACCCCGTTGTGTTGGTGTGGCGCGGTCACAGTCCGCGCCTTTGGGGGGTGTACTGTCACGCCCTGGCTCGGGGGACTCTTAAATGTTGAGCCAGGGTGTGGAGTTTCTGTTACATTTTCTATGCTTTTGTTCTAGATCGTTTAGATCTATGTTGGCCAGGGTGGTTCCCAATCAGAGGCAGCTGTAGCTTGTTGTCTCTGATTGGGGACCATACTTAGGCAGCCTGTTTTCACTAGTTTATTGTGGGATCTTGTTCCGTAGGGTTTTGTGTATAACCTAGGACTTCACGTATCGTTTGGTTTATTGTTTTGGTTCATGTGTGTACTTAATAAAGAATGTACGCTTATCACGCTGCGCTTTGGTCTGCTTCATCTGTCGACGATCGTGACAGCAGGCCATGGAAGAACTGGGACATTTCCAGCTCCCAGGAATTGTGTACAGATCCTTGCAACATGGGACCGTGCATTATCAAGCTGAAACATGAGGTGATGGCGGCAGATGAATGGCACGACAATGGGCCTCAGGATCTCGTCACGGTATCTCTGTGCATTCAAATTGCCATCGATAAAATGCAATTGTATTCGTTGTCCGTAGCTTATGCCTCCCCTTACCATAACCCCACTTCCACCCTGGGGCACTCTGTTCACAACGTTGACATCAGCAAACCGCAAGCCCACACGATGCCATACACGTGGTCTGTGGTTGTGAGGCAGGTTGGACGTACTGCCAAATTCTCTAAAACATCGTTGGAGATCTCGTCTTATGGTAGAGAAATGAACATTGAATTATCTGGCAACAGCTCTGGTGGACGTTGTGTTGTGTGACAAAACTGCACATTTTAGAGTGTGTAATGTGTAAATATCATACTGTTTAATTAGCTTCTTGATTATGCCACACCTGTCAGGTGGATGGATTATCTTGGCAAAGGAGAAATGCTCACTAACACGGATGTAAACAAAATTTTACACAAAATGTGTGCGTAAATGGAACATTTCTGGGATATTTTATTTCAGCTCATGAATCATGGGACCAACACTTTACAAGTTCAGTGTATATCACAGAAGACTGAAATATAACAAAACCGTTTTTTACATATTCATTTTATGAGTAAAAGTTTAAATATGAGTAACATTCCACCCATGAGGCCACTAGGTTATTTGACTGCAAAATGGTATGCAAAATGGTAAACTTTGAGCACCTCTATCTCCTGAATGTTTTGGCATTCAGGTCCAAAATGTCCCTTTCTGACCACTTCTACCATTGGCAAACATGTTCGGAAGGTTACGTTCAAATCTAAAGGGGTGCAGTCTGAAATTATTGAATTCATTTGGAATGACCCATAACTGTAATTAGAATTTGGTATAGAAAGAGAGAAAGTTTACAGGGAGCCAGAGAAGGAGATGAAAATGAGCAATCTACCAATCTACCACACAGCGTGTTCATGGATGGAATCAGGGGGACAGAGTCTTTCCTCCCTGCAGAGACTTTGAGTCACACAGCCCTGCATTGTCTGAGCTGAGAGAGCCAACTTCAGACTGCTTTAAAGGAATAGCGGCTGGAGTGCACCTTTTACACTGGTCCCTTGCTGGTTATAGGCACCCTGGTTGATAGGTGTGGAGTGTGTGTGTGTGTGTGTGTGTGTGTGTGTGTGTGTGTGTGTGTGTGTGTTTGTGTGTGTGGATAGCTGTGGAGTCACCTTGGTATAGTGTTCTCTTGTGAAGACCTTAGGCCTATAGACATACTGAAGACATGCTGGTTTGGCAATATACTATTCAAAGGGCCAGTATGCCACACAAGGACTGGGCCACACACACAATCCACAGGCTGCTGCAGATAGCAATATAGAAACCCTGGCTGTGGATACATTTCATTTTCCATATACAGAACTAAATATGTATAAGAAATTGCCCATTATTAAGTATAAGAAAATAAACATAATGTTAATCAGATGTTTTGATCTATCTGTGTTCACAAAACACAATGCATATTTTAACAGCATCAGGATTAACTTGAAGGACACAGGGACAATAGTTACAGTTAAAGTATCTTTGTCTCTTTGTGTTATTGTAAAAAGGTTATCTTGAGAGTCTCTCACTGCAGCTGCATTATGCTTTTGTGGTCTCCAATTTAGCGAGGATCAGCACTCTATTCGTTGTCAGCGGCGGTGTGAAAATTGGCGAGGGAGCATGGTCCTTTGTATGTGGGGGAAGTTTACAGGATTGGGAGCTTTTGGCGCTGTTATTTCAAGACTGTGAGGATCAAAGAAGGGCAATTTTTTGCTCAGGAGTTTCATCCATTTTGCATCCATTTTGAAGACAGAACAAGGGTCCTGATCTGCGCATGGAATCCTAATTTCACAGCAGTAACTCTGGGTCCCAAACGGAACCCTATTCCCTTTAAAGTGCACTACTTTTGATCAGAGCCCTATGGCCCCTGTTAAAAAGTAGTTCACTCAATAGGGAACAGCCTAAATCTCCCTCCTGATGGAGGTATAATTGCTAGTGAAGAAACGTAACACTGCACGGTAAAACAACAATATCAAAATAGCCCCAGCCAGCTAGAACAGCCTCCGTACCTTCCTCTGAGATTGAGATGCAGGCGAGAGAGTAAGGGGTTCAGTCAGGCAATCTGCTCTCCATCAATTTATTATTATTGCGCAGGAAAGGTCAGAGCTAAAAAATCTTCATGGAGTGACGACAATTACCTATCATTTCAGGCAGAGATGGAACAAAAAGCTGCCGAGAGCACAGACCTTTCCGGGCAGTTATTTTCAGAAAGCCCTAATCTTGTCATGAAATAAGGGCAAGTTGGGAACACTTGATGGTCATTCATGTAATGATAAAAACATCCTGTAGATTATGGAGGCTGAAATTGGTGTGGTATTGAAATTGCTATAATGTAACAAAGGGTAGAGAGGCATAAATCATGAGAACACATGCACGCGCGCGCACACACACACACACACACACACACACACACACACACACACACACGGTCCTATCCGTATAGCTATAGCTGTAAATGCACAATGAATGGAGATGTGTTCTTTGCTAGGTAAGAGGCTCTCTCTCATGTATGAGATAAAGTTATGTCCATCACACATAATGTCCTCTCAGTTGTCACCATGACCACATATAACTCATGTTTACAATAATACATAATTTGGGATATATAAAACAATTTTACAGAAAAAAAAAGGTCAATACATGGCTAATCATACAAACAAAAATATGTACTTATCTTGATAATGAATATCATTTGACCTTTCCCAAGTATAAGACATTTTATGTTCATTTTTAAGTACTGATGATTATACATATCAAATATTATTACAACAATTTGAAATACTATTTTATAAAACAAATACATTTACTTGCAAACATACGGATGCATTATTTTGGGATTTAAAAAATATGTTCAATCTCTTTTATCCTAATGTTCAGGTCAAGTGATGCAGGTCATGCTGCTGCTATGTTGCTGATAAGCCAATCTAATGATGCTTACTTGTTGTTGTAGTCCTGATGGGGAATTAAAGATGTGATTCACTATGAGGTAAACACCTTAATACCCAGTTAGCTTGGAGTTAGCCTGGATTTAGCCAAGTCAGAGACTCTATTCCCTATTCCCTTTATAGTGTACTACTTTTGACCTGGGCCCATAGGGCTCTGGTCAAAAGTAGTGCACTTTATAGGGAATAAATAGGTTGACATTTGGGACTCACACAGAGACTCCACACTGTTACGGAGAAAGGCTCCAAGAATGAGCAAGGCTGTCCAATCTTTTTACTTCTTATTTAGCTGAAAATTATGGAGTGACTTTATTCCTTCACAATTGGTCTGAAAGAGTCCCCTCCTTGGTTTTTATTTTCAGTCAAAAGACCAGACCTGATCTCTCACGACACAAACAAATCACTGTTCTTTTCTTTTTAATCTGTGGTTGGAAGAAAATAATTTAAAAAGGAGAGAGAGAAGGACTGAATTGTTTACAAGCTTGGATCCTCGGTTCAGTAAGCCACCTTTATCTCATACTTTATAAAAGTCATTTTCTCTTAATAATATGTTCTGCTTTGCTGAGGACTGCCTTCCAATTTCCCAAATGACACCCCCATGGGGCCTGGTCAAAAGTAGTGAACAACAAAGGGAATATGGTGCCATTTGGGATGCAGCCTGAGATCAAATGTTCTCTTCTATAGTTGAGGTAATTCGATTTCTCTATGTAAATGGAATTTTAAAGCACCAGGCACTCTGAGACGGAGAGAGACGCCCATATTTGTTTCGCTGCTGCCTCCCTCAGGCCGCTTGTGTATGAAACACACACACACACTCAACTGCCGTACGGCGGCCCGAACTACGCTAGCTGCCACATCCAGAAACAGTTTTAAATAAAAGAACACCAATGGCTTCAGTCTGGTTAATGCTGCTAATGATCTGCTCAACAAGTCAGTCTCAATCCATCAGAGGAATCACTTCTTTCCTCAATAATTACTGCGGGGAAATCAAACAGTGCCATTCATGTAGATCTAATTTGTTCTTAACTTGTTTTCATCCTGTTCCCTTATATAGATCATCTAAATGAAGCGCCTGACCCTGGAGGAGTAACTTATATAAACTAATATAGGTGCTATGATAGTGTGTGTGTGTGTGTGTGTGTGTGTGTGTGTGTGTGTGTGTGTGTGTGTGTGTGTGTGTGTGTGTGTGTGTGTTGCTGTGTTGTTTTTGTTTCATAATCTACAGTATTCTTCCCAGATGAACCAGCAGGCAGCTTAATTGCCAACTGACAACAGCTTTAGTTCTAAATGGATTCTTCATCATCCTGTGTCCCCAATAGATTACATAAGCATATGGCAGATTTCACTCACTTTAAGATTAAGCCATTTCTAATTAACTTTAAATGGCTGATTTGCAAGAATGAATTAGCATGCTTTTACTGTCAAAATTACTCAAAATTAAACTGATGGGTTGCTCTCTATGCTTTCAAATAATGTCATACAATATAATGTTGTACTCCAAATTTGCCCCAACATTTCATAATCATTTAAACATTATTTTACCGTGTTTGTGTGTGGTGTGTGAGTGATTTGGACACAGTGCAGATACACACAAATAGACTTCCCATTCTATTTGGGGATATCTTCTTAGTTGAAAATCTGTGATTATCTCATTAAGATCTATTTATTTCTGTGAGTTATCTTCTGAGCAGAAGCAAGGAGATCAAAGCAAGACAGCACCCATTGTCTTGGAAGGAGACAAAGGAGTGGGTGACATCACTAATAATTCAAAAATCAACAGCAGGCTCCAACAGCCCATTATGTGGTACAGTTTAAGCCCGGAAAGGAGACCATATGTTAGGCTCTGGGCTATGCTGCTCCGTTAGCTCCTCACAGGCTGACTGACTGGCCATACACACATTTTATATCACTGACAACCCACAACCCTCCTCTCTCCCACAGCCTTGTCAAGCCTCTGTTGTAAAACAATTATCCTATTACATGTATTTTATTAATTGCCCTATCAGCGTGGAAACACAAAGACATGTAAATGCTCTGGCCCGATGAGAGAAGCAGAGCATGGATGGCAGATTTCTCACTGATTGTGACAGCTGAAGAATCAGGTCAGATTATATAGGCATAGACATGGTTTGCTATTGATAGCAGCAATCAATTAAATAAGCCCCCTTTAAAACATTCAAAATACTGGACAGATTTTTTTCTTCTTAAATTACTCTTTTGTCAATTACTTATTGTTCGGTGGAGTGTATGATGTATGCATGGATTTCTTTCTTGAAAAAAAAGCTTTTTTTCTTGCTTTTTTTTAATATAATGATCATTTCACAATTATCTTGTCACAGCTTTCTATTTCCTCTGGAGTAATTGGGATGCCCTCCCAGATTATCCGGTCTAAATTGCAATACTAATGACAAAGCCTAACAGTTGCCTCGGCATCAATAGTCTATTAGGATTAATTAAAATAGGAAGGGACAGATGAGGATTAAGTGCATCGTTTGCAGTTCAGCAATGTAGAGGTCAAACCATCATGTTTCTATTCCATCTCCATGATATTAAGCCTACTGTGTAATTTTCACAGTAACATTTTAAAAGCATGGGTGTTTGTGATGAATTAACTAACACACGCACCAAATATTGGTAGAAAACGTACCACACAATAGTCCTTTTTTTAAAATCTCATTCTAATTTCCCCTCGTAGGGGATAGCAGCAATACAAAAGCACAAACGATTTGGTAATTGATTATGCTTCTAATTACAAAGCAAAGAATTAGATGAAGTTATTGATAGTTGAGCTGCATGTGCCTGTCCCCTGGAGCTGTGATCTGTGCTGTCTGCCTCTGTCTGCTCCCAGAGGAGATGAGTGTCCTTCTCTGTTAATGATGGAAATGACTTTTAAATAACAAGGGTGTCAGAGAGAGAGAGAGAGAGAGAGAGAGAGAGAGGGGGGTGCGTTCAAGCGGATGACTTTTGTCAAGTCAGTGGCCATTTTTGGTCACCACATTCCAAAGTGTGTTGCATTATTGGGATAAATATCTTCGACTTGCACCTACATGACGACTGCATAAACTTTACAAAAACCATGTGATCAAAGGTCATTATGTTTTGACTGCAGTCGACTGCAAGTTTATGCAGTTGCTCTTCACCTGCATTGTGGGAGGCTCTATAGTCAACAAATGATTAGGAGGTTTTTGTTTGACTCTCGCGAACGTGACCAAAGACGTGACTGAAACAGTAACCAATTTGAGCGATTCATGTATGCAGTCGACAAATGAATGTGATATTTCAAGCACTCTCTAAACAATTGCTAGTACAATGTACAATATATACAGTATATATACAGTACCAGTCAAAAGTCTGGACACACCTACTCATTCAAGGTTTTTTATTTATTTATATAAAAAAAATACATTGTATAATAATATTGAAAACATCAAAACTATGAAATAACACATATGGAATCATGTAGTAACCAAAAAAGTGTTAAACAAATCAAAATATATTTTAGATTTTAGATTCTTCAAATAGCCACCCTTTGCCTTGATGACAGCTTTGCACACTCTTGGCATTCTCTCAACCTGCTTCACCTGGAAAGCTTTTCCAAAAGTCTTGAAGGAGTTCCCACATATGCTGAGCACTTGTTGGCTGCTTTTCCTTCACTCTGCCGTCCGACTCATCCCAAACCATCTCAATTGGGTTGAGGTCGGGGGATTGTGGAGGCCAGGTCATCTGATGCAGCACTCCATCACTCTCATTCTTGGTAAAATAGCCCTTACATAGCCTGGAGGTGTGTTGGGTCATTGTCATGTTGAAAAACAAATGACAGTCCCACTAAGCCCAAACCAGATGGGATGGCGTATCGCTGTAGAATGCTGTGGTAGCCATGCTGGTTAAGTGTGCCTTGAATTCTAAATACATCACAGACAGTGTCACCAGCAAAGTGCCACCACACCATAACACCTCCTCCTCCATGCTTTACGGTGGGAACTACACATGCGGAGATCATCCGTTCACCCACACGGCGTCTCACATAGCGGTTTGAACCAAAAATCTCAAATTTGGACTCCAGACCAAAGGACACATTTCCACCGGTCTAATGTCCATTGCTCGTGTTTCTTGGCCCAAGCAGGTCTCTTCTTCTTATTGGTGTCCTTTAGTAGTGGTTTCTTTGCAGTAATTCGACCATGAAGGCCTGATTCACACAGTCCCCTCTGAACAGTTGATGTTGAGATGTGTCTGTGACTTGAACTCTGTGAAGCATTTATTTGGGCTGCAATTTCTGAGGCTGCTAACTCTAGTGAACTTATCCTCTGCAGCTGAGGTAACTCTGGGTCTTCCATTCCTGTGGCGGTCCTCATGAGAGCCAGTTTCATCATAGCACTTGATGGTTTTTGCGGCTGAGCTTGAAGACATTATCCGTATTGACTGACCTTCATGTCTTAAAGTAATGATGGACTGTCGTTTCTCTTTGCTTATTTGAGCTGTTCTTGCCATAATTTGGACTTGGTCTTTTACCAAATAGGGCTATCTTCTCTATAACCACCCTTGTCACAACACAACTACCTCATGAAGCTGGTTGAGAGAATGCCAAGAGTGTGCAAAGCTGTCATCAAGGCAAAGGGTGGCTACTTTGAAGAATCTAAAATCTAAAATATATTTCGATTTGTTTAACACTTTTTTGTTTACTACATGATTCCATATGTGTTATTTCATAGTTTTGATGTCTTCACTATTATTCTACAATGTAGAAAATAGTAAAAATAAAGAAAACCCCCAGAAATGTTCCATATGCAAAAAAAGCTTATTTCTCTCAAATTCTGTGCACAAATGTATTTACATCCAAGATAATCCTGACAGGTGTGGCATATGAAGAAGCTGATTAAACAAAATGATCATTACATAGGTGCACCTTGTGCTGGGGACAGTAAAAGGCCACTCAAAATGTGCAGTTTTGTCGTACAACACAATGCCACAGATGTCTCAAGTTTCAAGGGAACGTGCAATTGGCATACTGACGGCAGGAATGTCCACCAGAGCTGTTGTCAGAGTTTTGAATGTTCATTTCTCTACCAACAGTGTTTTAGAGAATTTGGAAGTACGTCCAACCGGCCTCACAAGGGCAGACCACGTGTAACCACGCCATCCCAGAACCTCCACATCCGGCTTCTTCACCTGCGGGATCATCTGAGACCAGCCACCCGGACAACTGATGAAACTGAGGAGAATTTCTGTCTGCAATAAAGCCCTTTTGTGGGAAAAAAAACTAATTCTGATTGGCTGGGCCTGGCTCCCCAGTGGGTGGGCCTGGCTCCCAAGTGGCTGTGCCTATGCCCTCCCAGGCCCACCCATGGCTGCGCCCCTGGCCAGTCATGTGAAATCTATAGATTAGGGCCTAAATCATTTATTTCAATTGACTGATTTCGTTATGAACTGTATCTCAGCAAAATCTTTGAAAATGTTGCATGTTGCGTTCATATTTTGGTTCTGTGTAGTTTAATGATCTGTCTGTATGTTTCTCTACCCGGATATATGCATGGTTTTAAAACAGATACAACCAGATAGCATACAAGCCTTGAATTGTTTAAGTGATAGAATATCTGACATAAAATATGATATCAGCCTGGCCAGAATTCAGACGTTTCTAGATTTACTATCAGGGTCGTGACTGTGAGTATTTATTTGATTGTACCATGCAATGTAAATTACTGTTGCATATACTTACATACAGTACTGTAGCATTTTAACCATATACTTTGTACTGGTCTGGCCTGTGTATGGTATGTTCAGGAGTATGTTTATTTCTGAAATCTCAACCCATTTATGAAGATGAAACAGTTCCCTGACCATAACGTTGTCTCTTTTTCTCCATTCATCAGCTGTACAAAAATACCCATCAAACTGTACTGTAGTAGTACATGTCTTATCAAGGAGTTAGAAGCAGAGATAGAGGCTTCGTCCCAAATGCCACTTTATTCCCTACTTGTGCACTACTTTTAACCAGAGTCCTATGGGCCCTGGTCAGAAGTAGTGCACTATATAGGGAATGGGGTGCCATTTGGGACACAAACAGAGACTGCAAGGCTTGTATTATGTAAGCTAGGCGGTCGGGTGGTCTCGCTCTGTGTAAAAGGGCTTGAGTGCTAGGGGGCATACTTAGCCTCCAGTTCCCAGAAGACCAATGTTATTATTGGTAATAAAAACCCGAAAACAGAGAGAGGAAAGCTTACGCCACCATAGAAAACACACTCCTCTGACTTAGATACATGGAGGTCTAGATCCTTTACCTGGAACACCCTTCAAAGTGTGGGACAAACAAATGAGGCTGATAAGAGCTGTTGGCGAAGAAGGGACACTGTGACTATAACAATACAACCACACAAAGGAAGGGGGCATCTTTGATTATCACAATCACAGCGGTTTAATCTTTTAATGGGGCAACGGGAGGGAAAGGGGGAGTGATGCTAAACTACTGCCAATACAAATATTTCCATCAGACCCCTCTTGTATAATGGAATTTAAAAAACTATACGCAGCTATGTACTAAAAGTGTTTCTTCCACCTCTTGCCCCCCGGCAACCCAACGCTTCTCCTTGGCTTCTCGGGCACAAAGAGTGCATTGTTAGTTGGGCCATTACCAACAGTCTCTTCCGCACTCGCTGGACATCATATGGCTCAAGGGAGACAGCTATAGAATGCGTCCCAAATGGCTTCCTATTCCCTACTTGTGCACTACTTTTAACCAGAGCCCTATTGGTCCTGGTCAAAAGTAGTGCACTATGTAGGGAATAAGGTGTCATCTGGGACTCAAAAATAGATTGCCAAGAGAGGGAGAAAAAAACGAAAGTTCATCAGACCCATCTCATCTGACCTCTCTCGGTTCCTGGGGAAGAATGCTTCAGGACACTAGCGCTGAATAGACAGATTTTCCAAATGTTTTGAAATCTGTTTGGAGGCTGAGAAAGGAAGAAAGTGGGAAAGGGGCAGAGCCTCGAATAAATTGATTTGGCCTATAAACAAGTAAGTGGTGTGATGCCCATTTCTTCAGGGGCAGGACATTAAAGGACACTTTTTATTAATGGCTGCACTTAAAGGAGGACAGAGTTGGCACAATTAAGAGTCAATTGAAGACCTGGGAGGCTGGAGAGGTCTGGGTGGTGGTGGAGAGGGGGGGGGGGGTATATTTTAGCCCTATAATTAATTTTGGGAGCATAAAGGAGTAGAAAGAAAGTGTTCCATCTTAAATCCTTTTCTTTTTCTCCCTCTGTTCTGATCCTCCTCCTCTTTTTTAGGTCTGTATGCAGATGGTAGCCTTGCCCCTACTTGGAATAGATGTATTACTTATGACATCCCAGTTTTCATCCGTTCACAATTTTTACATTAGAGTTAAATCTCTGCAGCTGGAATCTCACGGCTGAGTTAGCCAGAGCCCATCAAATATTGAAACGTTGGGAGCCACTGGCAGTCAGGGTCTGTGTCCCAAATGGCACCATTTTCCCTATATAGTGCACTACTTTTGATCAGAGCCCTATCGGCCCTGGTCAGAAGTAGCGCACTAACTAGGGAATAGGGTACCATTTGGGACACAGTCAGGTTGAGGGGAGTTCATGTCCAAAGCCAAGCTTCAGATTCACAGACATCCCAATAGGAGTGTACTACTAGAGAAAAAAGCACTGATAAAAATGTCATTAGAATGAGCCGGGGATATTGCTAGCATTCTTCCAAGCATCACTATGAAATCTTAATCTGAGTTAATGGAAGAGATATGAAAGCCTTTCTCAATTCAAACAGAGGCCGTGCATAATTTATAAATGATTGTCAGAAAAGTGATTCCGATCTGAGATTTATTCTCCTCCAGATGGGTAGTGAACCCGCAGGGGGCAGAGAAAAAACAGGTATTTTTAACCTCTGATGCAGAAAGATTTTGCAGCAGAGCTGTTGATATCATCAGGTAAACTGTTAATTTCTCCAAGACTGCAGCAGGCAGCAAATGCACTCACTCATGGCAAGGCAAGCAAATACCAACACAGCCTCACTTCCAGGGTTAGCTTCAGAACCACTCAGAGGGAGTAAAAAAAAAGCTGCAGAGGAGACAGTGTAACAGTGTTAGAATCCTGCCTGCGTCGTTCTGTCCTGCTGGTTGACAGTCGCTAAAAGCTTCGTTATGTCTCAAACATACCACCATCTCAACGATGTAACTAGCAATGACAAAACCAACCGACAGATTCTTTTTTTCTTCCTATCCTCGTCCTCATCTTTTCACTCGCTTTCTTTTTTCCTAACTCCAATTACAGATGATAGTCTGTGTTTGCATGGCTGCGAGGCCTGCGGTTAATTCGCAGTGACAAGTTTCTTCTCTCTTTGCATGCCGGGCGTAAGAGAAACGGTGTTCCGTGCTGGAGAACATTATCCACTAATGTAGCCTCAGTGTGTCCAGCAGGGAGCTAGGGGTTGTTACTACTCCTGTACATGGCAGGAACAACCCCTGATTACAGTTACTACATGTATCTCACCCTCTCTCAAGACAACCAGACATAGTCACTGTACTGTAGCTAACTGTACTGTAGGTAGGCTACTCACACGGTTCACTTCAGTATTAATCACCTTCACAACGTCTTGCAACCGTCACCAAAGTCTGTTCTTATTCAATCACATACAGTATTATGTCTAACTGTAGTTTCTATCCATGTCAATTAGACATTCAATAAAAAATTATCGCAATTATTAAAACAATTATTATCATTGTTTATTATTTCATCATAGCACACCCTTAGGTGTTGGTGATTTGTAGGATTTAAAAAAGCATAAAGTGCCTGTAGCTGGTTTACTTGCAAGCTGATGGCTGGTTGGTGTACTTGGGTGGTCTGGGAGATTTGCCTGGATGTGGCTGATAAAGCAGTATATGCATGCTTGGCTGGGCCGACCGTATTCTAGGTGATAAAAGCATCAAAGAGGGACATGAATGTTGGATGTGCTGCTGAAGTATACACCACTACACTGAAGCAAACGTATTTAGGACAGTGTCATTAGACTCTTATCTCTCTGAAGGCAGCCCCAAAGCATTCCTTTAATGTGGATAAATGGATGTTGATTGAGAGTTCTGCTGCGTGTGCCACATCATCTGTAGGAATAAAAATTGATGAGGCCCCAAAAGCTTAATGGGAGCAGTGAGCTAAGCAACATCTGCGTTGTTTGTTGGGTACAGCACAGCACAGTACAGTACACGTCGTACCAACCTAGGATCATCCATCAAGCAGCACAACATTAACATTATGGAAATAGAACAACTCAACATCTAAGCAACGTCCGTCCATGGATGGATGGGAAAACTGGTTTTAATACTCTGGTGATAGTTTTGATTACTATTATTACCAGGTGATTGTCACCTCACTCTCTCTCTCTCTCTCTCTCTCTCTCTCTCTCTCTCTCTCTCTCTCTCTCTCTCTCTCTCTCTCTCTCTCTCTCTCTCTCTCTCTCTCTCTCTCTCTCTGTCTGTCTGTCTGTCTGTCTGTCTGTCTGTCTGTCTGTCTGTCTGTCTGTCTGTCTGTCTGTCTGTCTGTCTGAAGCCACAGTAGCAGCTATACCCACCAGATGAGTGTGTGAGCGGAGACTTGACGTTAATCAGTAAGTGTAATCACATAAGTAAATCGATGCCACCAACTATGTTTTATTAACGACCAAAGTAAAACATTTTCTTCATGCAGTTTAATTATGAGCGCTAGTTAATTCATGGTGGCTGGGAATGGTTACCGGGAGTCGTGCTGGGTGTCATTAAGATATCCCACAACTTCATCACCACAGCCACATCCATAATTCACCCACACTCCATGTGTGAGTAACAGGGCTTTATTTTAGAACGGCTTTAGCGGGTAAAGTCATGTGGAAAAAGGTCTGTGCGGTTCCCGAGTGGTCTCCATGTCCCACCAAGTGGAAGAGTAAAAGCGTGTAAAAGCTACCTTTAGAGAGGCCAGGCCGGGCTGAGGAGGCTGTCCAGGGCTGGACCTGGAGGAGGAGGATGAGGAGGAGGAGGGGGAGGATGAGGAAGAGGAGGAAGGTGGAACTCTAAGCGGACAGGAGGAAGGTCACGTGGTGTGGGGAGATTCGGAGAGGGAGGGAGAGAGGGAGGGGAGGGAGAGTGATGTGAAATGGGAGCAATTTCCCGACCTTCTAAGCTGCAGTGGAGGTGATGTTGTTCATCTTTGGAAAGGTACTTATGTCAGGCAGATCTGGGGCTGGGGCTGCCAGGGGACCTGGCCAGCACTCCCTCGCCTCCCAGCCTCCCTGTGTCCAGGCAGGGCTATTCCTCTGAGACACTCCTGGACTGCTGCTCACTCACCTCCAACACTCACTCAGCTTCACTTTACACTGGCACTAGTGGGACCCCTTACCACACACCACTCACTCTTCTCTTTCTCTTTCTCTTTCTCACTCTTGTCGCTCTCTGTTTCTCTCTCTCTGTTTCTCTCTCTGTTTCTCTCTCTCTGTTTCTCTCTCTCTGTTTCTCTTCCTCTCTCTCTCTCTCTCTCTCTCTCTCTCTCTCTCTCTCTCTCTCTCTCTCTCTCTCTCTC
Organism: Coregonus clupeaformis; assembly: GCF_020615455.1. Taxonomy (NCBI): domain Eukaryota; kingdom Metazoa; phylum Chordata; class Actinopteri; order Salmoniformes; family Salmonidae; genus Coregonus; species Coregonus clupeaformis. Next base: position 53,915,177 of record NC_059211.1, on the reverse strand, counting down.
TCTCTCTCTCTCTCTCTCTCTCTCTCTCTCTCTCTCTCTCTCTCTCTCTCTCTCTCTCCCCATGTTACCTTTCTATTTTTTATTGTCTCTCTCTGTTTTCTACCTAATTTCTTATTTCGTTCTTCCCTCTCCAGTGGCCCCCCATCACTCCTCTGTTTCCCAGTCTCTCCAGTTAACCAATCATCCCTGTATCCCCTCCCTGGTTGTTTGTTGTTGTTTGTTACGTGATATTTGCAGTGGTCTTTACTTATGAACAGCTAGCAGCAGGTATGTTGGCTGATGTTTCAGCCTCTTATGTATTAATTACTGAAGGAAAGTTTTGGTGTTGCAGAGATTAGCAGAGCTGAGCAGAGCCAGTGAGTGGGTCCCATAGCCACTCAGGGCCTAACACATGCACATCCTGCTGATTACATACATACAGGACCTGTACAATACTGTTGTTGGCTCATGTAAAACTCACCGCATTTTATTTAGCATTAAAGATAATTGAAAACGTTTGATAATGATCATGTGTGATAATGTATGCATTGTAGCCTACCGTTGTGTTTTGGGAAGAAATCACTAACATCCACAAACCCCAAATCAAACCACATTAAAGAAATTGTGTCATGTCTCAATGGAGAGCCTTACATTAAAATGTATGTCATTGTTGTTTATGTTGACTATTGACTTCCACCTTATTTGGCTGAGTGCTCTGGTAGATGCTGGCTGGTACATAGCCGAGTGATAATGTTCTGGCCCTGCTCCCAGTGGCGTGTTCATACTCATCTGGTCTAGGTGCTAATGTATGTGTTCCATGGATGTAATTCACAAGCTTGTTTGCACGTCTGGTTCCACCTGGGCTTGTTGTGGAGTACTGTCAAAACCTAGGCCAGCGGAAAAAAACAGTGTCTGTGAAAAAAACACCGATGCATGTTTAATTACGACAGGACACACACACACACACACACCTCTCCTCAGAGAGGGGGATACCTCCTGAGAACCCCACATTACCGCTTGTTTGAAGTATCACAATAAAAAAAAAATATGAATATTTAAAGCAAATCCCCCCCACCAACATCCCATCTCTCTGCTCAAACCAGGCTTGATTTGGGATTCTGGAGAAGAGGGGAGAAAACAGAAATTTATGTAATTACTGGTTTAATACAGGTGACGTCGTTAGTGGAGATGAAATGTTCCAAGGTAATTTCACCACCAAATCTGTCCACTATCGTAAATATAGTGGTTGCATTCCAAGCTAATCATGAAATGGATTATCGGACAACAATATTTGATTGGGCAATTTTGTCTTTCTACTCATTTCAGCCTATCTATAAAATATAAAATATCTATTTCATTGAACACATTTTTGATACATGCATCAGAGGATAACACTTGAAAGCATTAGTTAAAACCCTTAGAAGGCGTTACATGTGCCATGCATTGTCAATATCTACTAATTTCATCGTAGTTACTATCATTTAAATTGCATCAATGGTCTGTCCTGGTAATTTGAAAATGTGAGGCATGCTCCCTCAAATCAAATTAAATTAATAAACATGACTTTCAGATAGCTAGCTTTGTGATAACAAGAAAATACAGCATGTTGTTCTGTAATACCACCCTGGCCACAGCACATGAAAACAACAGAATCATCAGAGTGAGAGAAAGGGAGGGAGGGAAAGAAGGAGGGAGGAATGCTTGTGTTTTCTCACAGCCCTGACCTCTTTTTTTTTAAGTGTCACATTATGGTTGTACAGAACGTGTCTCCTTTGCATACAAAAGGTCAGGAAGATAAATCAAAATCCGATTATATGACTTGCACGATTTATCATCAGAAACAGGGCCAAAGTGTTAGGCCTAATCCAAAAAATTGTTTAACATAAAATGAATTATCCACTCTAGCAAGATGAATCCGTGAAAGGGGGGGTGGGGATTTGAGGTTTAATACAAACATACAGCTTCTCATTAAAAACAGCTAGATATGACGGCGTGGTGCAGTGGGCTCCCGGCTGCTGTAAAGGAGAGAGAGAACTGTGAATTGTATTATTTTGTACCCGTCGTTGGTGTGTGAGGCAGGAGACTAATTTACCCCTGCAGTTCCCAGCATTATTTGTTTGCTTGGTGACACTGTTGCTCATTAGATAATCCATGATGATGCAACACTGTGAAATCGAATTCACTGCGAGGGTGTGTGTCCTTCCTGTCTGTGTGTGCATGCTGCCTGTGTGTGTGTGTCATTGCTGGTTGTGTGTATGCATGTGTGTGTGTTTCTGTAGCGTGAGGCAGCTTGATGCACAAGTACACCTCCTGGACAGGACGCTAGTCTTACCTTCGACCTATGTCCTTAATGCTGAGTGTCAAGCAGAGATGCATCAGGTCCCATTTTTACAGTCTTTGGTATGACTCGGCCAGGGATTGAATTCACAACCTTCCAATCTGAGGGCGGACACTTTAACCACAAGGCCACTGAGTTCCTGGCTGTGTGTGTGTGTGTGTTTGTGTTGTTCCTGGCTGTGTGTGTGTGTGTGTGTCAAACCTGGCTGTTTCCCTGTTTGTTCCACTCCTGCTGGGACATTAATTAGGGTCCATTCATGACCTGTAAAACCAGATGCCCCCGTAATGCCCTTACTTACCAAACAAACCTATAGGGACAGGTGCTTTAAACCCCTCCTTGCAGGTCAGGGTGTGTAATTAACTGACTGTTATAATAAATGGCTACATGTTTAAAAGTTTGCTCTCTCTGTGTGTGTTTCAATTAGCTAGATATCACCGAAAAAACTGTAACCCCTTCTCTCTCACAGTGGCTGATGTGCAGAACAGACAGAGGTTCAGGAAGGAGAGGCAGGGAGAGGAGATGAGGAGGAGAGGAGGAGAGGAGCGCAGCCACGAAGACAGGCATCACACCTCTCCCACACTCTGCTAATTACACTGAACAAAAATATAAACGCAACATGTAAAGTGTTGGTTGCATGTTTCATGAGCTGAAATAAAAGATCCCAGAAAATGTCCATACGCACAAAAAGCTTATTTCTCCAATTTTGTGCAGAAATGTGTTTAATTCCCTGTTAGTGAGCATTTCTCCTTCGCCAAGATAATCCATCCACTGACAGATGTGGCATATCAAGAAGCTGATTAAACAGCATGATCATTACACAGGTGCACCTTGTGCTGGGGACAATGATAGTGGCCACTCTAAAATGGGCAGTTTTGTCTCACAACACAATACCACAGATGTGTCAAGTTTTGAGGAGTGTGCAATTGGCATGCTGACAGCAAGAATGTCCACCAGAGCTGTTGCCAGAGAATTGAATGTTCAGTTCTCTACCATGCGCCACCTCCAACGTCATTTTAGAGAATTTGGCAGTACGTCCAACCGGCCTCACAACTGCAGACCACATGTAACCATGCCAGCCTAGGACCTTCACATCCGGCTTCTTCACCTGCGGAATCGTCTGACCAGCCACCCGGACATGTGGGTTTGCACAACCAAAGGATTTCTGCACAAACTGTCAAAAACCATCTCAGGGAAGCTAATCTGCGCGCTCGTGGTCCTCACCAGGGTCTTGACCTGACTGCAGTTCGGCATCGTAACCGACTTCAGTGGGCAAATGCTCACCTTCGATAGCCACTGTCACGGTGGAGAAGCCTGCTCTTCACGGATTAATCCTGGTTTCAACTGTACCGGTGTCGTGTGGGTGAGCGGTTTGCTGATGTCAATGTTGTGAAAAGAGTGCCCAATGGTGGCGGTGGGGTTATGGTATGGGCAGGGATAAGCTATGGAAAACGAACACAATTGCATTTTTTCTATGGCAATTTGAATGCACATAAATACCATGACGAGATCACGAGGCCCATTGTCGTGTCATTCATCTGCCCCCATCACCTCATGTTACAGCATGGTAATGCACCGCCCCATGATCTGCACACAATTCCTGGAAGCTGAAAATGTTCCAGTTCTTCCATGGCCTGCATACTTACCAGGCATGTCACCCATTGAGCATGTCTGGGATGCTCTGGATCGACGTGTACGACAGCGTATTCCAACAACTTCACACAGCCATTGAAGAGGAGTGGGACAAAAATTCCACAAGCCACAATGAACAACCTCATCAACTCTACGCGAAGGAGATGTGTCACGCTGCATGAGGCAAATGGTGGTCACCCCATATACTGACTGGTTTTCTGATCCACACCCATACCTTATTTCTTAAAGGTATCTGTGACCAACAGATGCATATCTGTATTCCCAGTCATGTGAAATCCATAGATTAGGGTGAATGTGTCAAATCGGAGGGCCTGTTGTCTGGACCTCTGGCAGTCTCTATGGGGGTGCCACAGGGTTCAATTGTCGTGCCAACTCTATTCTCTGTGTATATCAATGATGTCGCTCTTGCTGCTGGTGATGCTCGGATCCACCTCTATGCGGACGACACCATTTTGTATACATATGGCCCTTCATTGGACACTGTGTTAACAAATCTCCAAACGAGCTTCAACGCCATACAACACTCCCTCCGTAGCCTCCAACTGCTCTTAAACACTAGTAAAACTAAATGCATCAACCGAACGCTGCTTGCACCCGCCCACCCGACTAGAATCACTACTCTCGGCGGGTCTGACCTAGAGTATGTGGACAACTACAAATACCTAGGTGTCTGGTTAGACTGTAAACTCTCCTTCCAGACTCACATTAAGCATCTCCAATCAAAAGTTAGATCTAGAATCGGCTTCCTATTTTGCAACAAAGCCTCCTTCACTCATGCTGCCAAACATGCCCTCATAAAACTGACTATCCTACCGATCCTTGACTTCGGCGATGTAATTTACAAAATAGCCTCCAACACTCTATTCAGCAAATTGGATGCAGTCTATCACAGTGCCATCCGTTTTGTCACCAAAGCCCCATATACTACCCACCATTGTGACCTGTATCCTCTTGTTGGCTGGCCCTCACTACATATTCGTCGCCAAACCTACTGGCTCCAGGTCATCTATAAACCACTGCTAAGCAAATCCCCCTCTTATCTTAGCTCACTGGTCACCATAGCAACACCCACCCATAGTCTGCGCTCCAGCAGGTATATCTCACTGGTCATCCCCAAAGCCAACACCTCCTTTGGCCGCCATTCCTTCCAGTTCTCTGCTGCCAATGACTGGAACGAACTGCAAAAATCTCTGAAGCTGGACTCTTATCTCCCTCACTAATTTTAAGCATCAGTTGTCAGAGCAGCTTACCGATCACTGCACCTGTACACAGCCATTCTGAAATTAGCCCACCCAACTACCTCATCCCCATATTGTTATTTATTTTGCTAATTTGCACCCCAGTATCTCTATTTGCACATCATCTTTTGCACAACTATCATTCCAGTGTTAATACGAAATTGTAACTATTTTTGCACAATGGCCTATTTATTGCCTTACCTCCATAACTTACTGCATTCACACACACTGTATATATATTTTTCTGTTGTATTTTTGACTTTATGTTTTGTTTACCCCATATGTAACTCTGTGTTGTTGTTTTTATCGCACTGCTTTGCTTTATCTTGGCCAGGTCACAGTTGTAAATGAGAACTTGTTCTCAACTGGCTTACCTGGTTAAATAAAGGTGAAATAAAATAAAACAAATAAAAAAAGGGCCAAATGAATTTATTTCAGTTGACTGATTTCCTTATATGAACTCTAACTCAGTAAAATCTTTTAAATGTAGCTTGTTGCGTTCATATTTTTGTTCAGTGTAGAACTAATGATTTATACATTTTGATTTAGCCCAGCTCCCCTATTATCAGGTGCCAACATTTTTATTTGCCGTGTTTTACAAATGGAGGCTGCAGCTGATTTCATTACTGGGTTATGAATGTTGATGTTTAATGATGTAGTGAGGAGTTAGAGCTACAGTAGTTGAATAAATAAATGTCCTTTAGTTAACAAATTGCACACATGTATACAGTGTGATGGGGATTTTCTCTTTCTATTAAATTAATAGATGTTCAAATATAACAAACAGATAGATGCATAAAACATTGCACTTTTACACCACTGTTAGTGCTATGCAACATGAAGCCTCTCACTGTAATGCCTTGATCAGGCGTTAGATCTGTTTTAAAGGTTTAAAGATGGAGTCCGCAGTAGGGGGAACAGTGCCGCTGGCCGTCCCACCATTGCTGTTATTGTTTTCGTCACCGAGCTGAGGAGCCTCACACAGCATAGTAAAAAAATATTTCAGTACATATTGTGCTCTTCTATCACACGTGCAATGATGTCCAAGGGGGAAACACTGTGTTTGTTGTTTGCAGTAACTTATTTTGTTGTTCGCATATCTAATATTGCAAACGGACGTGGCTGTTTCACCATTAAGGATTCCAGCTTTAAGGGATGAGAGGATGGAGGGATGAATTCATGATGAATGGCACACAGGCCGAGAGGACAGAGGAGGAGAATAAACACAAGGTTAAATTGCAGTCACAGGCTGACCCTGTAATACCAGCCCAGTCACTTCTGATGACAATCTGACGCTGTGAGCACACAGAGGAGAGGGAGAGGGATGGAGGTGGAAAGAGCGAGTGATGGAGGTTAAGAGAGAAAAAGAGCTGCTTTATCCAGACATGACACCAGTCTTAACCCATATTATAATAGAATATAACATAATCAAAAATCTGTATTTGGTTAGGGTCAGGACCCTTGTGTCCACTTGCCAGCTTTCTGCCTAAATTGTTACATTGAACCTGGATGTCGGAAAGGTGCCAATACACCATAAATTCAAATCCATGCCATGTATTTCTATAAGCAGGCCTACAGTACAATAATGATTCTTCAAGGCTCTGTCTGCTGACAAATCAAAGCTAATCTAAGAAAACAGAAGACGCACGCTCACTGATGCCTGGAAGGTGAGAAGGTTGAAGGAGTCGTTAGAGATGGGAGAGAGAACAATGCAGAGAGAGAGAGAGAGAGAGAGAGAGAGAGAGAGAGAGAGGGAGAGGGAAATAACGGGCTACAGTGTGTCTGTCTGTGGTCGGTGGTGGTTTGAAGTTTTGCTATTTAACATCCCCCCACCTCCCTCCAACCCTATCCTCCACCACCCTCTTCTAGCCCTGCAGTAATATCACACCTAAATATAACTCCCCCATTAAATTACTGTGACTCCTCCACTGATCCTGCTCCTGCTGTAGTATTCCCAGTTTGGGAGAGCAGCCTTCTTCGCCTTGGACTATTTAACTCAGCACAGAGGCCCGGCGCTGCTGAGGCGATAATACCCCTGAACCTGGTGTTGTCTCGCTAGCTAGCACACAGCTCAAGTTCCCATCAAATAGAATCATCATCCCCCGTAACAAAACAAAGAAATCCTCCCTGGAAGTGTGTTTTGATGGAGGTTGCCAGGGTAATGAGTGTGTGTTGTATCTCTTCTGAGAGCTTGTTATGTGGCGGAGTGGTGCCGGGCCTCTCTGTGGCCTTGGTTCATCTGTCAAACTCGTTTTTTCTGCTTCAAAATAATGATCCAGGGCTGCACAGAGGGCCTGGTCTAAAGTAAAAGCATATTTAAGTTGGCTTTGCTGCATTGTTCCATGTAGGTAGCAGCAGCCTATAGTGCTGAGTGATTAAACAAACATTTTAAATAACTAATTGACTAACGTTTGTGCCGTTTCTCTAGAGAGATTTCTCTCATCATAGTTAAGCGCAGAAAGCGTTGTAATTAACAAAGACCAGAATCCATTGCACCTACAGCTGCCTGTTCTCATTGGTTCTTGCCAGACAAGCCTGTGTGGCCGGCAGGGTAGACAAGACACGGAGAGGAAGAGTGATAGAAAGACACGAGACAACCCGACAATACTTATAATTGATTGCTAGTTGTTATTTACCAGTATGCCTTATCTACTTTTAAGAACTACTGAAATCTGGGTTTTGTCAGACAGCAGCCATTTAGCCAGCTAGGCTTGCCTACTAGCATGAAGGATCTCTTTAGGAAGCACAGAGATAGATAGCTGGCCGGCTGGCTGCTACTGCCTGAGCAGAGATGAGGACTTGGAATCAAATAATGAGTCTTTAAAGGCTACACAACAACTGAAATATTTGATTAAAGTAAAGTAATGTGAATAAAGGATGGTTTATTAATAAGTGATACATCTTCAGAGTGGGCTCATGAACTTGTTGTTGAGAATGACTGTTGTCAGAGATGGTCCTCATATGGAAGACAGCACAGGCGGTAGCAGGAGGATGTGACAGGGGCTGAATCTCAAATGGTACCCTATTCCCTATATAGTGCTTTGCTTTTGACCAGGGCCCTATGGGTAGTAGTGCACTACATAGGGATAGGGTGCCATTTGGGACACATGGCAGGAGGTGGCAGGAGGAGGTAGCAGGAGGTGTCTCCCAGACAGTAATGATGGCAGCAGGTGAGACAGTGTTAGACTGCAGGCTGTAGACACCGACAGTCTCTGATACCTCAACCTGGTCTCAGAGCATTTCGTATTATTCTGTACCTAAATCCGAGACACTACATTTAGTATGATATGTTTCGTTTCATATGGTATGTATTAATTTGTGGATGTCCATCACCCATTTCGTATGGCATGTTACGAATTATAATTCGAATGATATGTTATGGTTTGCAAACGTACAATATGTTACAAATTTTCTAAACGTACTATATGTTACGAATTAGCAAAACGTATGAGAAGCAGAGATGCATCAGGTCCCATTTTTACAGTCTTTGGTATGACTCGGCCAGGGATTGAATTCACAACCTTCCAATCTGAGGGCGGACACTTTAACCACAAGGCCACTGAGTTCCTGGCTGTGTGTGTGTGTGTGTTTGTGTTGTTCCTGGCTGTGTGTGTGTGTGTGTGTCAAACCTGGCTGTTTCCCTGTTTGTTCCACTCCTGCTGGGACATTAATTAGGGTCCATTCATGACCTGTAAAACCAGATGCCCCCGTAATGCCCTTACTTACCAAACAAACCTATAGGGACAGGTGCTTTAAACCCCTCCTTGCAGGTCAGGGTGTGTAATTAACTGACTGTTATAATAAATGGCTACATGTTTAAAAGTTTGCTCTCTCTGTGTGTGTTTCAATTAGCTAGATATCACCGAAAAAACTGTAACCCCTTCTCTCTCACAGTGGCTGATGTGCAGAACAGACAGAGGTTCAGGAAGGAGAGGCAGGGAGAGGAGATGAGGAGGAGAGGAGGAGAGGAGCGCAGCCACGAAGACAGGCATCACACCTCTCCCACACTCTGCTAATTACACTGAACAAAAATATAAACGCAACATGTAAAGTGTTGGTTGCATGTTTCATGAGCTGAAATAAAAGATCCCAGAAAATGTCCATACGCACAAAAAGCTTATTTCTCCAATTTTGTGCAGAAATGTGTTTAATTCCCTGTTAGTGAGCATTTCTCCTTCGCCAAGATAATCCATCCACTGACAGATGTGGCATATCAAGAAGCTGATTAAACAGCATGATCATTACACAGGTGCACCTTGTGCTGGGGACAATGATAGTGGCCACTCTAAAATGGGCAGTTTTGTCTCACAACACAATACCACAGATGTGTCAAGTTTTGAGGGAGTGTGCAATTGGCATGCTGACAGCAAGAATGTCCACCAGAGCTGTTGCCAGAGAATTGAATGTTCAGTTCTCTACCATGCGCCACCTCCAACGTCATTTTAGAGAATTTGGCAGTACGTCCAACCGGCCTCACAACTGCAGACCACATGTAACCATGCCAGCCTAGGACCTTCACATCCGGCTTCTTCACCTGCGGAATCGTCTGACCAGCCACCCGGACATGTGGGTTTGCACAACCAAAGGATTTCTGCACAAACTGTCAAAAACCATCTCAGGGAAGCTAATCTGCGCGCTCGTGGTCCTCACCAGGGTCTTGACCTGACTGCAGTTCGGCATCGTAACCGACTTCAGTGGGCAAATGCTCACCTTCGATAGCCACTGTCACGGTGGAGAAGCCTGCTCTTCACGGATTAATCCTGGTTTCAACTGTACCGGTGTCGTGTGGGTGAGCGGTTTGCTGATGTCAATGTTGTGAAAAGAGTGCCCAATGGTGGCGGTGGGGTTATGGTATGGGCAGGGATAAGCTATGGAAAACGAACACAATTGCATTTTTTCTATGGCAATTTGAATGCACATAAATACCATGACGAGATCACGAGGCCCATTGTCGTGTCATTCATCTGCCCCCATCACCTCATGTTACAGCATGGTAATGCACCGCCCCATGATCTGCACACAATTCCTGGAAGCTGAAAATGTTCCAGTTCTTCCATGGCCTGCATACTTACCAGGCATGTCACCCATTGAGCATGTCTGGGATGCTCTGGATCGACGTGTACGACAGCGTATTCCAACAACTTCACACAGCCATTGAAGAGGTGGGACAAAAATTCCACAAGCCACAATGAACAACCTCATCAACTCTACGCGAAGGAGATGTGTCACGCTGCATGAGGCAAATGGTGGTCACCCCATATACTGACTGGTTTTCTGATCCACACCCATACCTTATTTCTTAAAGGTATCTGTGACCAACAGATGCATATCTGTATTCCCAGTCATGTGAAATCCATAGATTAGGGTGAATGTGTCAAATCGGAGGGCCTGTTGTCTGGACCTCTGGCAGTCTCTATGGGGGTGCCACAGGGTTCAATTGTCGTGCCAACTCTATTCTCTGTGTATATCAATGATGTCGCTCTTGCTGCTGGTGATGCTCGGATCCACCTCTATGCGGACGACACCATTTTGTATACATATGGCCCTTCATTGGACACTGTGTTAACAAATCTCCAAACGAGCTTCAACGCCATACAACACTCCCTCCGTAGCCTCCAACTGCTCTTAAACACTAGTAAAACTAAATGCATCAACCGAACGCTGCTTGCACCCGCCCACCCGACTAGAATCACTACTCTCGAGCGGGTCTGACCTAGAGTATGTGGACAACTACAAATACCTAGGTGTCTGGTTAGACTGTAAACTCTCCTTCCAGACTCACATTAAGCATCTCCAATCAAAAGTTAGATCTAGAATCGGCTTCCTATTTTGCAACAAAGCCTCCTTCACTCATGCTGCCAAACATGCCCTCATAAAACTGACTATCCTACCGATCCTTGACTTCGGCGATGTAATTTACAAAATAGCCTCCAACACTCTATTCAGCAAATTGGATGCAGTCTATCACAGTGCCATCCGTTTTGTCACCAAAGCCCCATATACTACCCACCATTGTGACCTGTATCCTCTTGTTGGCTGGCCCTCACTACATATTCGTCGCCAAACCTACTGGCTCCAGGTCATCTATAAACCACTGCTAAGCAAATCCCCCTCTTATCTTAGCTCACTGGTCACCATAGCAACACCCACCCATAGTCTGCGCTCCAGCAGGTATATCTCACTGGTCATCCCCAAAGCCAACACCTCCTTTGGCCGCCATTCCTTCCAGTTCTCTGCTGCCAATGACTGGAACGAACTGCAAAAATCTCTGAAGCTGGACTCTTATCTCCCTCACTAATTTTAAGCATCAGTTGTCAGAGCAGCTTACCGATCACTGCACCTGTACACAGCCATTCTGAAATTAGCCCACCCAACTACCTCATCCCCATATTGTTATTTATTTTGCTAATTTGCACCCCAGTATCTCTATTTGCACATCATCTTTTGCACAACTATCATTCCAGTGTTAATACGAAATTGTAACTATTTTGCACAATGGCCTATTTATTGCCTTACCTCCATAACTTACTGCATTCACACACACTGTATATATATTTTTCTGTTGTATTTTTGACTTTATGTTTTGTTTACCCCATATGTAACTCTGTGTTGTTGTTTTTATCGCACTGCTTTGCTTTATCTTGGCCAGGTCACAGTTGTAAATGAGAACTTGTTCTCAACTGGCTTACCTGGTTAAATAAAGGTGAAATAAAATAAAACAAATAAAAAAAGGGCCAAATGAATTTATTTCAGTTGACTGATTTCCTTATATGAACTCTAACTCAGTAAAATCTTTTAAATGTAGCTTGTTGCGTTCATATTTTTGTTCAGTGTAGAACTAATGATTTATACATTTTGATTTAGCCCAGCTCCCCTATTATCAGGTGCCAACATTTTTTATTTGCCGTGTTTTACAAATGGAGGCTGCAGCTGATTTCATTACTGGGTTATGAATGTTGATGTTTAATGATGTAGTGAGGAGTTAGAGCTACAGTAGTTGAATAAATAAATGTCCTTTAGTTAACAAATTGCACACATGTATACAGTGTGATGGGGATTTTCTCTTTCTATTAAATTAATAGATGTTCAAATATAACAAACAGATAGATGCATAAAACATTGCACTTTTACACCACTGTTAGTGCTATGCAACATGAAGCCTCTCACTGTAATGCCTTGATCAGGCGTTAGATCTGTTTTAAAGGTTTAAAGATGGAGTCCGCAGTAGGGGGAACAGTGCCGCTGGCCGTCCCACCATTGCTGTTATTGTTTTCGTCACCGAGCTGAGGAGCCTCACACAGCATAGTAAAAAAATATTTCAGTACATATTGTGCTCTTCTATCACACGTGCAATGATGTCCAAGGGGGAAACACTGTGTTTGTTGTTTGCAGTAACTTATTTTGTTGTTCGCATATCTAATATTGCAAACGGACGTGGCTGTTTCACCATTAAGGATTCCAGCTTTAAGGGATGAGAGGATGGAGGGATGAATTCATGATGAATGGCACACAGGCCGAGAGGACAGAGGAGGAGAATAAACACAAGGTTAAATTGCAGTCACAGGCTGACCCTGTAATACCAGCCCAGTCACTTCTGATGACAATCTGACGCTGTGAGCACACAGAGGAGAGGGAGAGGGATGGAGGTGGAAAGAGCGAGTGATGGAGGTTAAGAGAGAAAAAGAGCTGCTTTATCCAGACATGACACCAGTCTTAACCCATATTATAATAGAATATAACATAATCAAAAATCTGTATTTGGTTAGGGTCAGGACCCTTGTGTCCACTTGCCAGCTTTCTGCCTAAATTGTTACATTGAACCTGGATGTCGGAAAGGTGCCAATACACCATAAATTCAAATCCATGCCATGTATTTCTATAAGCAGGCCTACAGTACAATAATGATTCTTCAAGGCTCTGTCTGCTGACAAATCAAAGCTAATCTAAGAAAACAGAAGACGCACGCTCACTGATGCCTGGAAGGTGAGAAGGTTGAAGGAGTCGTTAGAGATGGGAGAGAGAACAATGCAGAGAGAGAGAGAGAGAGAGAGAGAGAGAGAGAGAGAGAGAGGGAGAGGGAAATAACGGGCTACAGTGTGTCTGTCTGTGGTCGGTGGTGGTTTGAAGTTTTGCTATTTAACATCCCCCCACCTCCCTCCAACCCTATCCTCCACCACCCTCTTCTAGCCCTGCAGTAATATCACACCTAAATATAACTCCCCCCATTAAATTACTGTGACTCCTCCACTGATCCTGCTCCTGCTGTAGTATTCCCAGTTTGGGAGAGCAGCCTTCTTCGCCTTGGACTATTTAACTCAGCACAGAGGCCCGGCGCTGCTGAGGCGATAATACCCCTGAACCTGGTGTTGTCTCGCTAGCTAGCACACAGCTCAAGTTCCCATCAAATAGAATCATCATCCCCCGTAACAAAACAAAGAAATCCTCCCTGGAAGTGTGTTTTGATGGAGGTTGCCAGGGTAATGAGTGTGTGTTGTATCTCTTCTGAGAGCTTGTTATGTGGCGGAGTGGTGCCGGGCCTCTCTGTGGCCTTGGTTCATCTGTCAAACTCGTTTTTTCTGCTTCAAAATAATGATCCAGGGCTGCACAGAGGGCCTGGTCTAAAGTAAAAGCATATTTAAGTTGGCTTTGCTGCATTGTTCCATGTAGGTAGCAGCAGCCTATAGTGCTGAGTGATTAAACAAACATTTTAAATAACTAATTGACTAACGTTTGTGCCGTTTCTCTAGAGAGATTTCTCTCATCATAGTTAAGCGCAGAAAGCGTTGTAATTAACAAAGACCAGAATCCATTGCACCTACAGCTGCCTGTTCTCATTGGTTCTTGCCAGACAAGCCTGTGTGGCCGGCAGGGTAGACAAGACACGGAGAGGAAGAGTGATAGAAAGACACGAGACAACCCGACAATACTTATAATTGATTGCTAGTTGTTATTTACCAGTATGCCTTATCTACTTTTAAGAACTACTGAAATCTGGGTTTTGTCAGACAGCAGCCATTTAGCCAGCTAGGCTTGCCTACTAGCATGAAGGATCTCTTTAGGAAGCACAGAGATAGATAGCTGGCCGGCTGGCTGCTACTGCCTGAGCAGAGATGAGGACTTGGAATCAAATAATGAGTCTTTAAAGGCTACACAACAACTGAAATATTTGATTAAAGTAAAGTAATGTGAATAAAGGATGGTTTATTAATAAGTGATACATCTTCAGAGTGGGCTCATGAACTTGTTGTTGAGAATGACTGTTGTCAGAGATGGTCCTCATATGGAAGACAGCACAGGCGGTAGCAGGAGGATGTGACAGGGCTGAATCTCAAATGGTACCCTATTCCCTATATAGTGCTTTGCTTTTGACCAGGGCCCTATGGGTAGTAGTGCACTACATAGGGATAGGGTGCCATTTGGGACACATGGCAGGAGGTGGCAGGAGGAGGTAGCAGGAGGTGTCTCCCAGACAGTAATGATGGCAGCAGGTGAGACAGTGTTAGACTGCAGGCTGTAGACACCGACAGTCTCTGATACCTCAACCTGGTCTCAGAGCATTTCAGTATTATTCTGTACCTAAATCCGAGACACTACATTTAGTATGATATGTTTCGTTTCATATGGTATGTATTAATTTGTGGATGTCCATCACCCATTTCGTATGGCATGTTACGAATTATAATTCGAATGATATGTTATGGTTTGCAAACGTACAATATGTTACAAATTTTCTAAACGTACTATATGTTACGAATTAGCAAAACGTATGATATGTTACAAATTCTAGCTAGGTGGCTAGGTAGCTAACGTTAGCTAGCTGGCTAACGTTAGCTACACTAGGGGTTAGGGTAAAGGGTTAAGGTTAGGGTTAAGTTTAGGAGTTAGGCTAAAGGGTTAATGTTAGAGTTAGGGTTAGGGGAAGGGTTAGCTAACATGTTAGGTAGTTGCTAGTAGTTGAAAAGTTGCTAATTAGCTAAAATGCTCAAGTTGTCCATGATGAGATTTGAACTCGCAACATTTGGGTTGCTAGACATTTGCATTATACGCCCATCCATCCACTCCAACTAACCATCCTACTTTTTTTGTTTGCATTATACGCCCATCCATCCACCCCGACCAACCACAATGCTTTTGTTTTTACATAAGTAACCATCTGTCTTATGCAACCATACCAAACCTAACATATCATACTAATTTGAGTATCACGGATTTACATTTACTATGTTATGTCTAGTCTATGAGAATATGCTGGATACCTCCTCTGTAGCTCTGTTGGTAGAACATGGCGTTTGCAGTGCAATGATAGTGGGTTTGATTCCCGGGACTACCCATATGTATGCACACCTGACTTTAAGTCAACATAAGTCGCTTTGGATAAAGGTGTCTGCTAAAAGGCATGTATATGTATACATTGTCTAGCCTGCAGAAGGACCCTCCCCTGTGGCTACCCCAGGCCAGTCTCCTCCTCCTTCCATCCTCCACTACATTCTCCATTATGATTGAGCAGGGCTTTGAGATTTTTCCGGCCTGCCTGGTGTTTTCCCAAAGCACCACAGCCTTATACCCACAATTCTCTCTGTCTTAAATAATCAGTGCATGATGGGAATGCTTTCCACACCTCTACTAGAACGCCAAGTGGACGGGATCAGGCAGGTCTTGGAGGGAGTCGGTTACTGAGGGAGAAGAGTTCATAGTAGACTTGGGTAGTAGACCTGTTCAGGACTGGAGAAAGAAAACAGTAACCCCACCATGGTATAAGCTATGGATGTGTTCCAAATGGCATCCTAGGGCCCAGGGTGACACCTAGCTTTGTCCCTTTAGAGGAAAATTACTGAGTTGATGGAGATTCATTAAGTAGATAAATTAAGAGGGTGAGTGTTTGGCCTCGATGCTGTTGCCGCATTGCTAATTGGCGAGGCGTGGCGGTTTGATGTGGAGAGACGAAGAGAGGAGAAGACATCAGGGGCAGGCCTAAGACCACGACCCTCGGAGAGGAGCCAACCGCTGGGTAACCCCGACTCTCTCTTTGTTTTTCTCACTCTGTCTCACCCTACCTTTCTCTCTCTCTCTCTCTCTCCCTCTCAGTCTTTAAACATCTCTCTCTCCCTCTCTCCCTCTCTCTCTCTCTCTCTTTCTCCCTCTCCCTCTCTCTTGTCTTTCTCTGCTTCTCTCTCTTTCTCCCTCTCTCCCTCTCTCAATCTCTCTCCCTCTCTCATATCTCTCCCTCTCTCTCCTTCCCTTTACGCTTTTGTTGAGTCAAGGTCTTCTCACCCATTTTAATGACTTATCTTGCGTGTTACAAGAAACTAATTGATATTCTAACAAGCAAACAGTTAGCGGCTCATTAATCAATAGGTGCCAGTTTCTCCCCGCCATAAAAATGTACTTTACAGGGATAATTAATTTCCTCCTTCCTTCCTTGCACCAGTCACCCTGAGTGCCCACTGCTTCAAATGCTTGACATTTAACCTTTTGTGTACAGTTCAAATGCTCCAAGAGCTCTTGTGATGAGGCGATGAGCGCTGCCTTGCCTGCAAAGCAGAATAAGACTCCAACTAGACAAATATCCCTGAGAGATATGCCAGAGATACACCTTTACATGCAAATAATAACTGAGATTGTTATTTACTTTCTATCTTTCACCACAGGCATTAACATATTTTGCCCCTGATGATGAACTTATTATGTGATGATATAGTCAATAAATATTTGTAAAACTCATGTCATTTTGTCACCTCTCTCCTGTGTGTGAGACACTAAACCTGTCTCCCCAATGGTTGCATCCCAAGTGGTACCCTATTCCCTTTATAGTGCACTACTTTTGACCAGGGCCTCTGGTCAAAAGTAGTGCACTTTATAGGGAACAGGGTGCCATTTGGGACACATACCTGATGATGCTTGTTTAGGTCTGGATGGTAAACGTTGTGGAAGGGATGGCATTTATCCCTTCTCCCTATGCAGTGGTTAGTCAAATGGACGAACTCAGATGCACCCTGCGACCCACACCACCATGCTGGACGTCTTGCTGGGACCTAACCGATCACACATCAGACTGAGGGGCAGCAGAGAACATTGGAATATTTGATTTCTTGTCAGGTGACTGAGCATAACTAACGCTTTAAGAAGCCTTCAATAACCCAATAACCCGTTTGAGACGTCCACGCCTCATCTCTCCACAGATGTAAGATCTTAATTTGAGCCAGGTTGCTACAGCAGGAAAATAATCCTGCAGCAACAGGAAATGTGATTTATTATGTGGATTATAATTAATGGAAAATGTGTTGTAGGGGTTGATATATTTTTCATTAGGGAAAATCAAGTCTGACATTTAAAAGTGGAAATTACTTTTAAACCTTGAATACACTACAAGTTTCCAGGAATATTCTCAGCAACAAAAGAGTGATCAAATTTAGATCCTACGTCTGTAAGAACTATTTAAGTGATACATCTGTTTATGGTATGTGTTGTTAGTATCGGTTTGTATATTTACTTTGCATTTTGTACCATATTTTATACAGTTCTCAAGAGGAAATTCTTACCAAAGCAATTGACAATAAATGGCTAACCCTGAGGGTATATTAGCAGGTTTCTCAACATATGGTTTGAACCTGCAACCCTGCAGTCATCTGATCTGCCTAAACTATCCTCTCAGACTGTAGCCTCAGAAACATGCTGAAATAGAGGGTTTTAGTTTAACACTAGCTAAGCTCTCTCGCACTGCTCAGATACCAAATTAGGCCCTGGCTCCATGTACAAGTTCTGGTTCCTGTTTAATCATTCATATCCTTCCAGTATGCTAAGTACTGTGACACATAGTTTCTGATATTTATTTCATAGTATCATGCTCCCTCTCAGAAACAAATAGAAGTTTCTGCTGCTGAGAAATGAAATATTAAAATCAGCTCTGTAAAATAAATAAGTAGAAAGACCAGTATTCATATTTACAACAGAGACATGGTGTGAGATTAGAAAATAAATGAGAGGCTCATCTGACATACTTAGAGAAATGATGTACAATGATGCAAAAACTGCTTTGGGATATTTTGATCAAATTATTAATGAGTAAAATAAATAAATCATTTACTCGCCCGGGCGTAAACTATTTATCTGAAATGAATGCACACAGTGTTGGGTTTTCATAGCTCAGCACTAAGGAGGGTTTTAAGGAAAGCATTTTGAAAATAACCAGCAGCCGTCAGCTTTAATTCAGAGAGAGACGGAAATTGTTTTTGTGCTCAGAGAAGTGTAAATGTCAATAACTCAAAAGGTGGTTTTACGGTTCATTCAAGCCCTGATAAGAAATCATTAGACTTTTTAAGGATATCGACTGCCTCCGAGAGGCGTTGAACGCATAAAAAAGCATTTTTCTTCTTCACTTCGTTAGTTTGTGCATCTTAAATTGACTCGTCAAGATGCCTTTTGCACGAGTCAGCAAGCACATCATAGCAACACAACATGACTATTTATTGCACATGTCTTCCATCTTCCAAAAGTGATGATTCTCCCTCTTTTGGAATCAAATGAATTTATTAGCACCCAAGTATTTACCAACGTATATTCTCTAAAAGTGTTATAAATATGCACAGTGAGTGAATATAGATACTGTATGAAGCACAGAATACCATAGAGCCATAGAACCATTGAGATCCCATAAATTACAGGATATAGAATATAGAATTAGAGTGATTCTATATGTAATTCTATGCCCACATACAGTGAGGGAAAAAAGTATTTGATCCCCTGCTGATTTTGTACGTTTGCCCACTGAGAAAGACATGATCAGTCTATAATTTTAATGGTAGGTTTATTTGAACAGTGAGAGACAGAATAACAGCAACAAAAAATCCAGAAAAACACGTCAAAAATATTATAAATTGATTTGCATTTTAATGAGGGAAATAAGTATTTGACCCCCTCTGCAAAACATGACTTGGTACTTGGTGGCAAAACCCTTGTTGGCAATCACAGAGGTAGGACGTTTCTTGTACTTGGCCACCAGGTTTGCACACATCTCAGGAGGGATTTTGTCCCACTCCTCTTTGCAGATCTTCTCCAAGTCATTAAGGTTTCGAGGCTGATGTTTGGCAACTCAAACCATCAGCTCCCTCCACTGATTTTCTATGTGATTAAAGTCTGGTGACTGGCTAGGCCACTCCATGACCATAATGTGCTTCTTCTTGAGCCACTCCTTTGTTGCCTTGGCCGTGTGTTTTGAGTAATTTTTCATGCTGGAATACCCATCCACGACCCATTTTCAATGCCCTGGCTGAGGGAAGGAGGTTCTCACCCAAGATTTGACGGTACATGGCCCCGTCCATCGTCCCTTTGATGCGGTGAAGTTGTCCTGTCCCCTTAGCAGAAAAACACCCCCAAAGCATAATGTTTCCACCTCCATGTTTGACGGTTGGGATGGTGTTCATGGGGTCATAGGCAGCATTCCTCCTCCTCCAAACACAGCGAGTTGAGTTGATGCCAAAAACCTCGATTTTGGTCTCATCTGACCACAACACTTTCACCCAGTTCTCCTCTGAATCATTCAGATGTTCATTGGCAAACTTCAGATGGGCATGTATATGTGCTTTCTTGAGCAGGCTGACCTTGTGGGCGCTGCAGGATTTCAGTCCTTCACGGCGTAGTGTGTTACCAATAGTTTTCTTGGTGACTATGGTCCCAGCTGCCTTGAGATCATTGACAAGATCCTCCCGTGTAGTTCTGGGCTGATTCCTCACCATTCTCATGATCATTGCAACGCCACGAGGTGAGATCTTGCATTGAGCCCCAGGCCAAGGGAGATTGACAGTTATTTTGTGTTTCTTCCATTTGCGAATAATCGCACCAACTGTCGTCACCTTCTCACCAAGCTGCTTGGCGATGGTCTTGTAGCCCATTCCAGCCTTGTGTAGGTCTACAATCTTGTCCCTGACATCCTTGGAGAGCTCTTCGGTCTTGGCCATGGTGGAGAGTATGGAATCTGATTGATTGATTGCTTCTGTGGACAGGTGTCTTTTATACAGTTAACAATCTGAGATTAGGAGCACTCCCTTTAAGAGTGTGCTCCTAATCTCAGCTCGTTACCTGAATAAAAGACACCTGGGAGCCAGAAATCTTTCTGATTGAGAGGGGGTCAAATACTTATTTCCCTCATTAAAATGCAAATCAATTTATAACATTTTTGACATGCGTTTTTCTGGATTATTGTGTTGTTATTCTGTCTCTCACTGTTCAAATAAACCTACCATTAAAATTATATAAAATTATTGTCAGTGGGCAAACGTACAAAATCAGCAGGGGATCAAATACTTTCTTCCCTCACTGTACCTACCCAGAACCTATAAAGCACAGAATGTTCAACATTAATACAGATTTGGATCAATGAGAAAGCATCAGCTCTGCCTATTACAACTAAGTGCTCTTCAGATCTCATTAGGAATGACTACAAGGCCAAAAACAGGTCAGATTAACATAAAGTTGAAGAAGAATTGATTTGCCACTTAATGTGGATTTTGGAATCTCTCGCCACTCTTACAAGTAAAAACTGTTGCATTAAAAGCATTTAACCCATTTTGCTTCAACATATTTCACACATCAAAAGGCAGTTTTTGAAAAGAGTTCTGCTCTTTATAACTGCAGGGTACACTTTGTAGGCTTTTTACCCTTCACCCCCTCCCCTTGCCTCCCTATCCTCCCCTCGCCTCGCCTCGCCTGGCCTGCCAACCTTCACCCCTTCACTCTGCTTTCTGAAGAGACAGATAGAGAGAGAGAGAGAGAGAGAGAGAGAGAGAGAGAGAGAGAGAGAGAGAGAGAGAGAGAGAGAGAGAAAGAGAGAGAGGGAGAGCAGAGCAGAGCTAACACTACAGAAGACGAGCAGAGCCAGAGCAAGATCATGCAGGTGCCCTGTGGGTATCTTTCAAATTAATCGTCTGGCTGGTCTGTCTTATGTGCAGTTTTGAAACATTAACAAGACCTTTGAGAGCGAGGGAAGAGGGAGGAGAGAGAGGGGAGAAGAGGAGAGAGGGGGAAGGAGAGGGAAAGAGAGCAGGACATGGTATGATGGTCTTTAATGTTTTATTGAACAGACACAAATTATGTTGGCCCTGGCCTTCAGTGTTGGGTGGAAGTCAATGAGAAGGCGAGTCGGGGCATGCCATGGGCGCTGAGCAGTGAGCAGTGATGAGAGGAGTGTGGGATTGAAGGGTCTCTCTGTCTCTCTGAGGCCTAAAGCATGGCTGTCACAAATAGAGACAGGGTTTGTATTTGAAGGAAAAGTACATTTTATCTACAGATCTTCATGGGCAAACTGGATCAATGACGATAACAAGTAACAGTTTCGACTTATTGCCTAATTACTATAGGTTACAACTCTGTGCATCAGATTGCCTAAAAAAATTACAAATAAAAACGCCAGTCTTGAAGAACAATACAGTAAGCACAGAGCAAAACTATACAATGGGGGTGGGCAAGAGAGTGTGGATGGACGTTTAAATAGATGATGATCATTTGTCAAGGTTAGCATTTTTCATCTCTAGATTTTTGAATAATCACTTCAGCAGTTTAGAGCAGCTGACATATTGGAGATATCTGCGGTCAGCCAATTTAAATATTTTCTTTGAAATAAATAAGTGCACTTTAAATTCTCCGTAGTACATTAACCCCCAGTAAGCACTTTTCTATTTTCGCTGATGGCTGACTGACTGACTAGCTAGCGTTAGCTGATTAATAATTTGTGGCTCTAATTTCCTCTCATTGGGCATGTCCCAAATGGCACCTTATTCCCTATATAGTGCATTACTTTTGACCAGGGCCCAAGTGGTCTGGTCAATGTACTGCACTTTATAGGGAATAGGATGTCATTTTGAATGCAGCCATTGAGTAATGGAGATGTCCTCTATAAGAGAGTAGCACTACTGCAGCAGTGCCCGGGTCAGGAGAAGAAGACAGGCACTCAAAGCTTTTTAAAAAGCATTAGACATTTAAAATAATGAGTCTTATTTAAGTTGCTCCTGGTGAGCCCATTTATACCACCATTTATGTAATACAATTATAAAAATGTTGGTCTGAGAGGGCTCAACTGTGTTTTTCAATACCCTTTAGCCCACTTAACGTAAACACATACAGTGGGGAGAACAAGTATTTGATACACTGCCGATTTTGCAGGTTTTCCTACTTACAAAGCATGTAGAGGTCTGTCATTTTTATCATAGGTACACTTCAACTGTGAGAGACGGAATCTAAAACAAAAATCCAGAAAATCACATTGTATGATTTTTAAGTAATTAATTTGCATTTTATTGCATAACATAAGTATTTGATCACCTACCAACCAGTAAGAATTCCGTCTCTCACAGACCTGTTAGTTTTTCTTTAAGAAGCCCTCCTGTTCTCCACTCATTACCTGTATTAACTGAACCTGTTTGAACTCGTTACCTGTATAAAAGACACCTGTCCACACACTCAATCAAACAGACTCCAACCTCTCCACAATGGCCAAGACCAGAGAGCTGTGTAAGGACATCAGGGATAAAATTGTAGACCTGCACACGGCTGGGATGGGCTACAGGACAATAGGCAAGCAGCTTGGTGAGAAGGCAACAACTGTTGGCACAATTATTAGAAAATGGAAGAAGTTCAAGATGACGGTCAATCACCCTCGGTCTGGGGCTCCATGCAAGATCTCACCTCGTGGGGCTTCAATGATCATGAGGAAGGTGAGGGATCAGCCCAGAACTTCACGGCAGGACCTGGTCAATGACCTGAAGAGAGCTGGGACCACAGTCTCAAAGAAAACCATTAGTAACACACTACGCCGTCATGGATTAAAATCCTGTAGCGCACGCAAGGTCCCCCTGCTCAAGCCAGCGAATGTCCAGGCCCATCTGAAGTTTGCCAGTGACCATCTGGATGATCCAGAGGAGGAATGGGAGAAGGTAATGTGGTCTGATGAGACAAAAATATAGCTTTTTGGTCTAAACTCCACTCACCATGTTTGAAGGAAGAAGAAGGATGAGTACAACCCCAAGAACACCATCCCAACAGTGAAGCATGGAGGTGGAAACATCATTCTTTGGGGATGCTTTTCTGCAAAGGGGACAGGACGACTGCACCGTATTGAGGGGAGGATGGATGGGGCCATGTATCGTGAGATCTTGGCCAACAACCTCCTTCCCTCAGTAAGAGCATTGAAGATGGGTCGTGGCTGGGTCTTCCAGCATGACAACGACCCGAAACACACAGCCAGGGCAACTAAGGAGTGGCTCCGTAAGAAGCATCTCAAGGTCCTGGAGTGGCCTAGCCAGTCTCCAGACCTGAACCCAATAGAAAATCTTTGGAGCGAGCTGAAAGTCCGTATTGCCCAGCGACAGCCCCGAAACCTGAAGGATCTGGAGAAGGTCTGCATGGAGGAGTGGGCCAAAATCCCTGCTGCAGTGTGTGCAAACCTTGTCAAGACCTACAGGAAACGTATGATCTCTGTAATTGCAAACAAAGGTTTCTGTACTAAATATTAAGTTCTGCTTTTCTGATGTATCAAATACTTATGTCATGCAATAAAATGCAAATGAATTACTTAAAAATCATACAATGTGATTTTCTGGATTTTTGTTTTAGACTCCGTCTCTCACAGTTGAAGTGTACCTATGCTAAAAATTACAGACCTCTACATGCTTTGTAAGTAGGAAAACCTGCAAAATCGGCAGTGTATCAAATACTTGTTCTCCCCACTGTATATTGCATTATGATGCCCCCTTATAATGTCTTATTATCACCTCTTAATAATCTTGACTAAATAGCAGATACAGATGTAGGATCTTAATTTGATTACCCTGTTGCAATGCAGGAAATGTAAGACTTGCAGTGTATTTGAAGTTTAAAAAGGCTTCTGAAGTTTGTAATTTCCACTTTGAAATTTCAGAGTTAATTTTCCCTTACAAAAAAGGTATCAACCCCTACAAAAATGTCTATTAATTATAATCCACATAATTCACATTTCCTGTCACTGCAGGATTATTTTCCTGCTGTAGCAAACTGGCTCAAATTAAGATCTTACATCTGTACTATTACCTTTAGTTACTTTTTTAGGCCTCATTGCGGCATCCTACATCTGTATATTCAACCCATTACAAATAGCTATATACCATTATAATAAGACATTATGAAGGGTCGTATATGCTTATAAAAATGATAAAGCATTACACCTGTTGGCTTAGTTTTCCCTTACTAGCCGAAGTGACACACAGACTAGATATTATTAAGCTGAGCCAGGTTGATTAAGCACATCACCTTACTAAAAGACAGTGACAGCAGACAGCAGAACCCTTACCTTGGTACTAATTGTTATCCTGAGAGTATTGTCACTAGTTATGCATGATTAACAAAGCTCTGCTAATTCCATTAGTGTAATGAGACAGGCCAGTTTCCCTTATCACACAGTTCATTCTAATGTGCTAATGATACATTTGCATTCTTAATTGAAAATTATAATTTTAAATATTAACTATGTACACCTACAGAAGAACTGTCATTAGCGTTAATGCTCAAGTTGTCAAGAACTCGGAGGCACCTCTTTATGTTACCGTACTGTAGGTTTAGTCATCATTACCACACACTAAGTCTGGGATTCAATCAAAGGCGCATTGTCGCAAAGCACACTGCACTTGACTTTTGAAAGGTAATTTACGCTTCAGCCGACATCCGTAGCGTTTGCCGTGAGTGCGATCTCCAAGAATGCCAAGGAAATTGTCTGTAAATGCATAATGTCGGCTGAGCAGTGTATTTGTCGACAATGTGCCTTGATTGAATCCTGTGCCAAAGGAAGAATGAAGGACAAAACATTTATGTTGGGGTTTGTATTAATGTTTCCCAGTTTATATTATGTCTTATCAAGTAACAACGTGAATATGTCAAGATAAGGTAGTGTCCTCCTGAACCATGTTCCTGTAAACAACAGTTTGCCACTACTGTACCTTAGAAGTATATTCCCTTTTCAACAATGTGTTCTACCAGTGATACACTGCCTGGCTGTTACAGGGGAGGACAAATGAAAAAGCTGTCCACAAGTATTTCATTAAGTACCAGGACCACTGAATCTATCAACCAGCTATGGATTGAGTGCCACCACCAACTGATTGAGCAATAGTGCTTTTGTGCTACTTACTCTTAGTTCAGACAGACAAGCCCCTATACCTCCCACACAGACGCTCTATCCTCTATCTGTGCACGCAGAAGGAAACAGAAGAAGAGAGAAGGATGAAGAGAGTGGGAATCCATTACAATTATTTATTCCTTTGTGGTGGAGGAGTTGTGTTTTAGCGCGGAAGAGCACACTACTTTTGCGGAAGGGATGGGCAGATGCATACATTAATGTGAGCGGATGGATAATATGCAGCATAATCAGCTTCCTGCTTCCACTTAGTGAGGTCCTGATGATGTGAGAGGAATCTGTGTCCCAAATGGCACCATATTCCTTATATAGTGCACTACTTTTAATCTGAGCCCCATGGGCCCTGGCCACCAAAAGTAGTGCACTATATAGGAAAAAGGTTGCCAGCTTCCATTTGAGACGCAACCCAACAGTGCACAGCGCTGGTCATGATTATTTCAGAGCCAGATCTGCCAGGGATCAGCCTTGTGCAAAGCAGCAATCAGACACTTTTAATAAAGGAGAAGAAGAGAAGAGAAAAGAGGAAAGTGACACGTTTGCATTAAAGTGTAATTTCTCTTTTTTACTTGGGAAGGATGGAAATGCTATTAGAATAACTTTCAAGCAGCAGCTTTAGAATGGGATATAGGCCTATAGCGTGTATAGCATTTACATTTCTACACTGGAGCCAATTACAAAAATGCAAAGAAAGGCACAATAAGAAACAGCTATTTAAATCAATAACTTATGCATGGGAAACTTGGCTGTTTCCAAATCAAGCATATCTTTTTATTATTTTATCATTAATTAATTAATATATTTTGTATTTTGTTGTCACTTTCAATCACATCATTGGAGTCAATTATAACAATACCTATTTGTGAATTAATGTGTGTGTGTGTGTGTGTGTGTGTGTGTGTGTGTGTGTGTGTGTGTGTGTGTGTGTGTGTGTGTGTGTGTGTGTGTGTGTGTGTGTGTGTGTGTGTGTGTGTGTTAAGTGTGAGGAGGGCATTTGTAGTTCTGCTGTGACTGCTGAGCGAGTGAGTATGGTTTATGAAGTGTGTTTCCTTTGTGTTGAATGCTGAGGCAACTCCTCTTGCTTTGTATACTTGGCTTTATTGATTTCTCCTTACTCCGGTGTTAGGAGCAGTAATTATGAGCCTAGACCAGCTCATTGATTTGACTTCCGTTTTGGAGACCAGCTCACACTGACATTTCTTTACAGACCTACTGTAGCTAGGTCTTCCCTAGGGCTCGATCAGTTAACCACAGTTTGTGTTTTCACTTAACTAGACTGCAATCTATAAAGCAACTGGACACACATGTATTTAATTTTAGATGAACTAACATTGATTATTTATTGAACATTAATGCATTATTATTATTATTATTATTTTTATTATTATTATTATTATTATTGTTATTGTTGTATTATAGTACAGTATAGTATTATAGCAGTAGTATAAATTAGAATAGTAGTAATAGTATAGTAGTACATTATTGGTAATAGTAGTAGTCTGGTACAGTATATTGTTGTATTTAGTGAGAATGAAATAGTATTCTAATGACAACATAAAATGCCAGAAGCATCTTCATTACAAAGGGAAAGAGAAAAAAAACTTGCCACCGTTTCGATGGAAACAAACATTGCTTTGGGCCTCTCTGTAAACAGTAGCTATCCAGCTGCTATTTCGAGTGATGGGAGCTCCACCTTGTCACAACAATTCCTTAAAAGAGGAACAGTTTAATGTCAACAGTATTTTCTCCATCTGCCTGCCTCATGAAAACCCTTCCAATCCATGGGGAAATTGTTGCTCCCTGCTCTCTGTGCGATGGAAGTGCAATACACAATATAAACCTATTACATCAACTGAGGATCCAGTCAAAGACGTAGCATTAGCTCGCTACAATAGACTGCTCTCTCTGGCGCACAAAGAGGAGTCAAAGCTTTCCTCTGGATGCTGTTTTCTCTTTGTAATTTCCAGATTAATAACGTCTTTGGAGGATCGTTCCTGCTGACTAATTTGCATGGGTACATGTTAAAGGTTGCATCCCAAATGGCACCCTATTCCCTATATAGTGCACTACTTTGACAAGAGCCCTATGGGCCCTAAATAGGGAGTCTCATCAGACGCCCACTGTGAAGTTGAGCTATCTTAGTAGAAGATCCAATTTACAGTCAGTGAAAATGAAATTAGTTCACCAACCTGCCACTCCTCACCACTCCTCTTCCTCCCCTTCCAATTGCAATGAGACACTTGACAACTTAACACAGAAAGATAAAGCCAATTACTTTGCCAGGAGCACAGTGTCAGCATCTAATTGGCTAAGATTATACATTTGAATAGGACCTTACCTTTTAAGTAGAAAAAGTAATGTACTCTAATGGAGCTCAGTGCCAAGGTGTATGTGGAGGTGTTTTCCACTTCAGTAACGAACAGAGTCAAATGGTCAAGGCCTGAGGCCTCATGCTTACCTAATACTACATGAACCCTGTGTAGAAAAGAACACTGTACTTCATTTATCTCAGTCAACTGATCATGCAGTCGTTCTCTTACATATTAAATAAAGGAATCATTTTTTGTAGTGTTACTATGCGATTGTAATTCAAATTCTTGTTCAATAATTACATGAAAGAGATTGCATAGGCTTATAATATACTCTGTTGCAAAGCTGATTATATCAAAATCAAAGTCAGGAATCAGTATTTTTTTTTTAAAGGTGCTTTTTATATATATTCTGCATTTGATTGCCTTTAGAGCTTTGATCTAAAGCACACTGAGAGACATACTCCCCTTAATGAATGAAATGCACTTTTAAGTTACTTGTCATCCCCGAAGAACTTCAAATAAAACAATCACATTTATCAATTACTCTTTCCAAGCTGCCACTTCTCTTCCCATATTTCAATAGCACAAAATGAGAGGCGTGCTCAGAAATGAAAATAGAATGAGAGGTTTACAGAAATATGTGGGTATTTAATTGTAGTTTGTGTGCATCTGTGTGTATGCCTCTGTATCTACCAGAAAAATGACTTGTGGAATTAAAGTGAAATGCTTTGATGTGCTATAAGATTTCAATAGTGAAGGATTTAAATATTTAAACGTTTTCTGCAGTGTCACTCTTTGATCTGCTGGGCTGATTAACGGTTTGGTTTGTTATAGAAAAGAACACTAAACGGATGAGGGATAGCCGGCCCACTGTAATGGCAGGTTGTCTCACAGAGCGAGGGGTAAATTACACATTTGAAAGTAAAAGGGTAAACAGTTCATTTGAAATAAGAAAATCCACTCTTTTATTTAAGTGTAATGAGACAAGTAGACAGAGACAAAGACTTCAAACAAACACTGAGATCTAGAGTGGAAAAAAATCAATCTCCACATGAGAATGACATCCCCAAATGGAAAATAGCTTTCATCGTTTATTGTGATGATTAGGATTGGAGAGGCTCTCTTTGTCTCTTCTTGATGCAATTTTAGAAAATGAAGTAGAAGGACTGGCAACATGAGTATGTACCGTGTTAGGTACAGTACTATAGCAGCACCAAATACATTAATACTTTACCAAAATAGACTGCCAGCCCAGTCCAGGCGTTGTACTGTACAACCACTCATCTCTGTACACATCCGCCTTAATTCATCTCCCCTACACCCTAACACACATCACTACAAAGACTGTCAGCTTGATCCAGATGATTTAAAACAGGTTTAACTGAAGGATAAGCAGCCTCCTCTATTTCCCTGTTCTCCCAGCCTGTCATCTCCAATGAGAGGTAGGATACACTGCCCTGGTTAAGTCCAGTATAAAATCATACCTGCTACAGTATAGAACACATACAGCACAGACAAGACTCCCACTGGCCCAGCAGATACAAAGGGTCCAGGCAGTTCAGGTTGGAAACCAACTGAAGTGGCAATGCATTTGGCAGAGTCAAGACCAACCTATGCATTTAACCTCCTGGACCTATTTATTTTATACAGTATTTTTCGCTCATCTTTATCAAGTGTGCCAATAATTTTGGACCTGACTGCATGTCATCTCTGGCTAGAGAGAATGTACATGGGCAGGAATAGTGTAGTTTTGGACTTTGCTGTACAGTAAGTACATACCAGCGTCCATTAACAGGAGAATAGTGGAAGTGATATTAGGCCCAGTAGAAGTTGTAGTAGGCCCATTAATTTTTATTATTATTTAATTATGTGGGCCTAATCCTATAGCTTTAGTTATGCATTCACAACCTTTGAGTTAATCACGTATCGATGTCAATAAAAAATGCAATTAAAGCATGACAATAATCTGACGCTTTATGAAGTCCATAAGACATTGGGAGGATGGGCAACATTAAAGGTGACATAACACTTTAAGTCATTTAAAAGTGTCAGATGTGAAAATGAAGTGAGAATGGGGGGATGATGAATGAAAGATAAAGATGTTAAACAAATTAATAATGCCTATGTGCATGACACGTTTTCAAGAAAACACTTAACTTGGTTTAATAACCCAGAGACAAAAGATAAAAACTGCAAGATTTTCGTTCCATTTTCATTTAATTGTTGCTTTTTTTGCTTCTTCATGTTTTTACAAACATCTTATCACTGGGGTCAAATATTCTAAGTTAACCAGGCAGATGACAGGTAATATTTTATCAGTCGATGTACTGTGGTTGTTCATTACATCTCTTCTCATGTGAGAGGATAATATTCATATGAACATGCCCAATCTCTTTGTAAGATTATAGCAGTAATGTAGTGAGTGGTCGTAGGGAATATATACCAGTAAGTGGACCTTTTCTGAACCATTTTGGTCCAACAATTACATTAAGTACAATATTTGCTTTATATGGATGTTTAAACATTCCCATCCTATTTAAATGTCATCCTCTGACGCTTCAGCGAATCTGCCCCAGCTGAATGTAACAGGCTTGTGAACTGCTTACTAAATTAGGGTTGCACTCTTCTTACAATAGAATGCTTTCTTCATCTTATAAATATTCAAAATGTAGATTGGTTGGAAAACAAATACACTACTCTGGAGCTTGTTTCTGTGTGACATGAATGTTTCATTAGTTTGTGAATGTAGAAAAGTAATTCCAATTACTCCCCTCGCTCTAAGCAGCACCAAACCCAAACTGCCTCACAGTCAGCCCACCCCTAATTGCTCCCTAACTCATCTGATACTGACTGTATAGTAACCTTTTGGGTGAAACGAGTGGGATGATTCAAACCACTAAACTGTGCTCTTTCTACCCTCCTCACCACTAAGAGTGCGTCCCAAATGCCTCCCTATTCCTTATATAGTGCACTACTTTTGTAGCCTCACGAACCACCCTGATCTCGCGTGCATATCTATGTAGCGAACCATTCGTAAGCCCACGAGATCAGGGTGGCTCACAAGACTACTACTTTGATCAGCTCTGGTCAAAAGTAGTGCACTATGAAAGGAAAAGGGTGCCATGTAGAACGCAGCCTCCTACAGTACCCTCTTCACTGTGCACTAGACTAGAGTGTTGTTGACCTTTCTCTTGTCCCTAAAGACCACAGACCAACAACTTTTTCTCCAAGTAACTCCACGTTGATGGCCAGAAAGCTGTTAAAGTGTCTAAACTATTGCATTTGCGGTCTGGGGGGGTGGTGGGTGGGTAGGTCGTTTGGGGGATGAGGAGAGTGAGGAGGGAGGTTGGAGGGGTAAGGTGTTTAACAGAGGGTCAGTGATGTGTGGCTGACAGCTGGGCTACGTCCGAAATAGCACCCTATTCCCTATATAGTGCATAGGGCACAATAGGGCCCTGGTCAGAAGTAATGCACTATACAGGGAATAGGGTGCCATTTGGGAATCCGCCCTGATGTACTGAGCCATGATTTGCCTGTCTTAACATTTTCTCCCAGCGTACCGATCAATGTTTCAGATTATTGTGGCACGTTGTGAGAGACAGAGCAACCTGCTCGCTTGATCAATTAAGACAATTCTTCCAGCGACAGCAAGTAGCCAGAAAGAAGCCTTATTGACGTGCGGTCTGGGGCCTGCATGGGTCGATGGCGACTGGTCAAGCCTCGTCTGACTGAGCAAACCCCCTAAACGTCTCAGCCTTGACCATGTGACCACAGGATTAATTGATTGGAGGAACGACAAATGTTGGGGAAGGTGTCAATCTGTGTTTATTTTGTCTCCCAAGGGTGTCGGATGGGTGGAAGGACGGATGGAGTCAGAGAGACTTGAGGCTTGAGTCAAGCTGAGGGAACTTTTTGGGTTGTTGCTACAATGAATATTTGTTCTTCTGATGCAAATATGAATTGACCAAAAGAGTTAGATTGCATTAAAATGTATTAATACCCCTATAACACTGGATATGTAGACATGGTAGACTATGTGTTTCTTATGTTGATTAGTCACTACTATAAGTGAATTTACAGTACATAACACACATATCATTTACATTTAATCTACATTAAATTACATGATGCACAAGACAACTCAACCAAGCGTAATGGTGCAGCTCTTGCCTAATGGTGTAGCCCAACTGCTAAATTGAGCCCCCCTCATCCTCGCCCTCCCTCTACCTGTCTCGCCCTCCCTCTGCCTGTCTCTCTCTCCCTCTGCCTGTCTCTCCCTCCCTCTGCCTGTCTCTCTCTCCCTCTGCCTGTCTCTCTCTCCCTCTGCCTGTCTCTCTCTCTCTCTCCCTCTGCCTGTCTCTCCCTCCCTCTGCCTGTCTCTCTCTCCCTCTGCCTGTCTCTCCCTCCCTCTGCCTGTCTCTCTCTCCCTCTGCCTGTCTCTCTCTCCCTCTGCCTGTCTCTCTCTCCCTCTGCCTGTCTCGCCCTCCCTCTGCCTGTCCCTCCCTCTGCCTGTCTCTCTCTCCCTCTGCCTGTCTCTCTCTCTCTTCCTCTGCCTGTCTCTCTCTCCCTCTGCCTGTCTCGCCCTCCCTCCCTCTGCCTGTCTCTCTCTCTCTCCCTCTGCCTGTCTCTCTCTCCCTCTGCCTGTCTCTCCCTCCCTCTGCCTGTCTTTCTCTCCCTCTGCCTGTCTCTCTCTCCCTCTGCCTGTCTCGCCCTCCCTCTGCCTGTCTCTCTCTCTCTTCCTCTGCCTGTCTCTCTCTCCCTCTGCCTGTCTCGCCCTCCCTCTGCCTGTCTCTCTCTCTCCCTCTGCCTGTCTCTCCCTCCCTCTGCCTGTCTCTCCTTCTGCCTGTCTCTCTCTCTCTCTGCCTGTCTCTCTCTCTCTGCCTGTCTCTCCCTCCCTCTGCCTATCTCTCGCTCCCTCTGCCTGTCTCTCTCTCCCTCTGCCTTCTCTTCCCTCCTCTGCCTGTCTCTCCCTCCCTCTGCCTGCCTGTCTCTCCCTCCCTCTGCCTGCTTGTCTCTCCCTCCCTCTGCCTGCTTCTCCCTCCCTCTGCCTGTCTCTCCCTCCCTCTGCCTGTATCTCCCTTCCTCTGCCTGTCTCTCTCTCCCTCTGCCTGTCTCTCTCTCCCTCTGCCTGTCTTGTCAATATCGTCCCTTCAGAATGCAGGAACCCCTGACAGGTCTGATCTAGACATTGTGCCTTTTAAAGTATCTCTCCACACTAATCAGAATGACTCTCTGTTAAATAAACCATGAAAAAAGCTTTTCCACTAACGGTGTACTGAAGTGGAAGGAAGTCATCTAGCAGCCCGTAAAGCTATATCATTAATCAACAGATTGGATTCTGTTAACCACTAAAATACCTTCCTTTCTAAACACACCCTGTACAAATAGTCAATGGAATTGAATGAAGTGAAGTAGCAATAACATCTGTTTTATATTTTAAAAAATATAGCATTTGTTATTTTCTCGTTCTCGTTAGGGGATGGTGGGGGTTTGGGACTGAAGGTAAAAACCCAGAAGAAAGAGTCCTGCCCGGAATAATCAGAGTCTGTGCACGCTACGCCAGGTTGCTGTAGCTGTGTCAGCCATGTAGCTAAATGCTAAATGGATAGCCTGGTTGGTACTGAGAATGGTGAGACGTTGGCACCCATTGGTTTAGATCTCCATTTAACAGGCTCGCTGAGACCTCCTGTTCCGACATGGTCTACGAACCGTAATGCAATGTAGCCTTACATGGTTTGAATCCTCGCTTAGTGGTTGGAGAGAGAGGGCTAAACATAGCAATATCTCTATGGGCTCACAGTGTGGTAGACCTGTGGTTGAACGATTTTGTAGGTTGCATTGATGGAAGATAACAACAAGAAGAGAACGATTGTAGCTGACAAAATGATGGTGATCATAATTGTAATACATGATTAAACACAATGTTAATTTACCTAAAATCTTTTTCTGTTTATGTTTCACATGAGTTGCCTACTTCTTATGAGAGGTATAAAATAAACTTGTCCTTGTATTTCTGGTCAGACCGTGAAAACAGTATTGATTTATGGTCGTTGCCCCTTTTTCACACAGAATGATTTAAAGACCATGTCATTCCCCATCACCTTTCCCAGAGAGCATGTTCCATCCATCCATCCCGTCATCCATCCATCTATCCCCACGGCCAAATCACAGACACCACATCAGCTTCTCAGCCAAAGTGGGCCAGAAAGTGGAACGAGGCGTAGGGAGGGAGGTGGAGGGAGGGAGGCGGAGGGAGTGGGAGAGGAAAGTGACACATCTGAAGGTGCCAGCTTTTCACACCTGGGAATAATGGTTTTGATAAGCATACTGCTTGATTCTATGCTTTGGTATAAACAGACACCCCAAATGTGCAATAATATAAATAATTAGCTCATGGTTAAAAAAGACCCAGGACCGAGTCACAAGTCGGGACGAATCCCAACTCTGAGCCTCACTCCAGGGAGGTGACAGCAGGACAGTCGGGGCCCTGCAATAAAATAAAAAAGAGAATTGACTTTAATCATTCATAACTCTAAATTTATTACATACCAACTGTCTCTGTAGCCAAAATTTCGATATTCATAGGCCTATTTATTTTCTGCAAAAACACACTCATAACACATTGTAAGCAAGCTAGTGCCATTGACTCCTAGGACTAGAGACGACGAGAGATCAAAGCGAATGATGATGTGATAGCTAACTACTTAGCTATGCTGTCGGAAAAAAGGTTTTACTTGATTTGAGTTTGTTCTGCTGCTGACATCTGCGTCTTACTAACTAGCAGTCAAATTGCCCAATTCATTGTCCCTAACAGTGGGAGACACACATGACAGATCCAACTCAAAAGTAGCATCCTACCGGTATTCAAGTCTCCCCGCCTGGAGCCAACAGACAGTGGCGGGGGAGGGGGACTTTTCTGAGATTCAAGAGCTTATGAAATGAGCTGGTTTAATTATAATTTTTAATTAAAAATGAAAACACACCAGAAACGTATTTTAAAAGTAATTCATAAAATGTAGAAAAGAAGGGCAAAAAGGCAGGTGCTCAGGCACTGGTTGAGCTCTATCTGTGCACGTGCCTGAGGACAGTCACTTCTACCATCTCTAGGTCCACTATGCTTTGACACATCAAGGATACAATTATTGGACCCCAAAGCCTGGGCATCTGGGCTTGTCCCTACATGCATGCTCACAGCTGGGTCGGGAATAGGAAATATGCTTCTATTTTGCCATGTTGGTGTCCTATAGGATATCTCCTACACCTTACACTACAACTGAAGTACAAAGACAAGAATATTCTCTATTCCGTATGACGGATCTTGTATAACGGTGGGAAGAACACAAATTACCAGCATTGCAAAGATAGCTATGCATTCTTTTCCCCTCTGATATCCTTGTCTTTCCGCTTTAAAGATGACTGATTTTACATATGTGAGCCGTCTTCAAAAATACATCAGTTAACATCACTTTAGGTGTCCAATTTATCCTGTCAGAGTCTCTCCCGCCCTTGTGTTTTGTAAAGGAAATCATGGTACTTCAAGAGAGGAGCCTCAGCGATTTATATGTCATTTCCAGTAGCAATACGAATGTGTAGCAGAAGCTATTTTTGGTTTTTCATCTGACCAAGCAGACATGCTTTACACATTAATGTCCTGCCATGGCAGCTGTAGTTTAAAATAATATGGCGATGTAAAGGGGAGTGTGATGACGGGACGTTTTGATCATGTTTATGGTCCACTCCACATACGGCTAAAGACACACCTGGGCAGAACATTGTCCAAATGCTTCCTATTCACCACCAGATTCTCTGCGACAAGAGCATATGGCTGCGTCCCACATGGTACTTTATTCCCTATATAGCATGGGCCCTGGTCAAAAGTAGTGCACTATATAGGGAAAAGGGTGCTATTTGGGACGCAGCTTATTTTATTGCCTTAGAGCTTATATC
Organism: Coregonus clupeaformis; assembly: GCF_020615455.1. Lineage (NCBI taxonomy): Eukaryota > Metazoa > Chordata > Actinopteri > Salmoniformes > Salmonidae > Coregonus > Coregonus clupeaformis. The sequence goes on along the minus strand of NC_059211.1, from coordinate 53,879,561 downwards.
ACTGTATACCACTGCCTCTTTTATGCCTCTCCACAAAGATAACTGTCTGTCCATAAAGAGAAAGAAAGGAGGGAAATCAATAACATCATGCATCTAATAAGGTGAGGGGGTTTAAAGATGGCTTCTCTATTCTCTAATGCCTTCAGGGGGAAATTGAGAAACGGTAGCTATAGTTCCTCCTATTCTCATAGGTACTAGGATCTCCTTTAAGAGAGACATCGGGGACTGTAACATCAAATCTGTTTCACGGAATCATGGCTCTCTCCAGATATACTGTCCCCGTCCATACAGCCAGCGTGGTTCTCTGTACATCGCGCGGACAGGAAGAAATAACTCTCCGGGAAAAAGAAAGGAGGAGGTGCATGTTTCATGATTAACTACTCATGGTGTGATTGTGGTAACGTACAGGAACTCAAGTTCTTTTGTTCTACCGATCTGGAATACCTCACTATCAAATGCTGACTACATTACCTCCCGAGAGAATTCTCTTCGGTCATCATCCCAGCTGTGTATATTCCCCCCTCAAGCCAATATTGTGATGGCTCTCAAGGAACTACAATGGACTTTGTGCAAACTAGAAACTGCATACCCTGACGTTGCATTTATTGTAGCTGGGGACTTTAATAAAGCAAATCTGAGGTAAACACTACCGAAGTTTTATCAACACATCGACTGTGCCTGCTCATCAAGAATTCTTGACCATTGTTATTCCCCCTTTCCGGGACAGCTACAAGGCCCTCCCCCACCCTCCCTTCGGCAAATCAGATCACGCCTCCATTTTGCTCCTCCCTTCCGCAGAAACATAAACAGGAAGTACCCGTGGTAAGGACTGTTAAACGTTGGTCTGACCAATCGGAATCTATGCTTCAAGATTGTTTTGATCACGCGGAGTGGGATATGTTCCTGGTTGCCTCTGAGAATAACATTAGGGTAGACACTGACTCTGTGACTGAGTTCATCAGCAAGTACATAGAGGATGTTGTTCTGACTGTGACGATTAGAACTTATCCAAACCAAAAACCGTGGATAGATGGCAGCATTCTTGCAAAACTGAATGCACGAAACACCGCATTTAACCATGGCAAGATGACTGGGAACATGGACGAGTACATACAGTCCAGCTCTGCCCTCCATAAGACAATCAAACAGGCAAAACATGAGTAAAGAGACAAAGTGGAGACGCAATTCAACGGCTCAGACACGAGACGTATGTGGGACTCCAAACAATCATGGATTATATAGGGAAAACCAGCCAGGTCGCGGACACAGATGCCTTGCTCCCGGACAAGCTAAACACCTTCGCCCGCTTCGAGGAAAACACAGTGCCGCCGCCGGGGGCCACCACTGCTCACGATGACTGTGAGCTCTCTGTCACGATCGTTGAGAGACGGGTCAGACCAAGGTGCAGCGTGGTATGCGAACATGTTTATTTAACTCAAATAAACATACAACAAAACAAAAAACCAACGTAACGTGAAGTCCAAAGCTACAAGCCTACACACGGAACAAGATCCCACAAACATAGTAGGCAACTGGGCTACCTAAGTATGATCCCCAATCAGAGACAACGAGCGACAGCTGTCTCTGATTGGGAATCACACCCGGCCAAACATAGAAATACGATACCTAGATCACAAACATAAAATGCATCACATAGATTTCCACGCCCTGACTCAACATACAAGAGTTCCATATGTCAGGGCGTGACACTCTCGTTCTCTGGCCAACGTGAGTAAGACATTTAAGTGTGTCGCTAGGCTGACAGCCCAGACAGCATCCAATATTCAATGTTAACCTATCCCAGTCTGTTGTCCCCACTTGCTTCAAGATGTCTACCATTGTTCCTGTACCCAATAAAACGAAAGTAACTGAACTAAATGACTATCGCCCCGTAGCACTCACTTCTGTCATCATGAAGTGCATTGAGAGGCTAGTTAAGGATCGTATCACCTCCTCCTTACGCAACACCTTAGACCCACTACAATTTGCATACCGCCCGAACTGCACACTGCCCTATCCCCTCTGGACAAGAGGAATACATATGTAAGAATACTGTTCATCTACTACAGCTCAGCCTTCAAAATTATAGTGCCCTCCAAGCTGATCACTAAGCTCGAGGCCCTCCCTGTGCAACTCAGTTCTGGACTTCTTGACGGGCCGACCCCAGGTGGAGAAAGTAGGCAAGAACACCTATGCTGATCCTCAACACGGGGGCCCCACAAGGGTGCGTGCTCAGCACCCTCCTGTTCTCCCTGTTCACCCATGACTGTGTGGCCACGCACATCTCCAACTCAATCATCAAGTTTGCAGATGACACAACAGTGGTAGGCCTGATTACCAAAAACAATGAGACAGCCTACAGGGAGGAGGTGAGGGCCCTGGCGGAGTGGTGCCAGGAAAATAACCTCTCCCTCAATGTCAACAAATACGAAGGTGCTGATCGTGGACTTCAGGAGACAGCAGGGGGAGTATGCCCCCATCAACATCAACGGGGGCCGCAGTGGAGAGGGTGAAACACTTCAGGTTCCTTGGCATGCACATCATTGACAACCTGAAATGGTAAATCAACACAGATAGTGTGGTGAAGAAGGCACAACAGGGGCTCTTCAACCTCAGGAGGCAAAAGGAATTCAGCTTGAAACCAAAGACCCTCACAAACTTCTACAGATGCACTATTGAGAGCATCCTGTCGGGTTGTATCACCGCCTGTTATGGCAACTGCACCGTCCGCAATCGAAGGGCTCTCCAGAGGGTGGTGTGCAGTCAGCCCAACACATCACCGGATGCACACTGCCTGCCTTCCAGGACATCTACACAGACCAGAACTAATCATTTGGACCGTTTTTTCACGGAATCTCCTATGTGTGCACATGCGTTTCAAGTTGGGGAAGCTTACAATTGATCCTACAATTTCTACCAATCTGTGTGCCAGTTATTATTATTTTTATATGCACAGTTTTGTCAGTGAGCTCGGGACAGAAAGCAGTTTTTTATGATGTTTCCACTCGATATAGGGGATTATCAGATCATGATATTTTGCTCTTTCACACCGAGGCTTGGTGATTATCGAGACCAGGTGTGTTCGAAAGATTTTTAAAATACTGAGGAACTATCATTCAGAATGGATGTAAAAAAAAAAACTTTGTTGACTTGTGTGATGCCAAGGAAAAATGAGTGGTGTACGTGGTGAGTTAAGACAATCAGAAATAAGACATTGCCAAATGGGCACTTTCCCTCATATACAGTATATCCCCACAATGTCTTTGCCCAATACGGTGCAGTCGTCCTGTCCCCTTTGCAGAAAAGCATCCCCAAAGAATGATGTTTCCACCTCCATGCTTCACGGTTGGGATGGTGTTCTTGGGGTTGTACTCATCCTTCTTCTTCCTCCAAACACAGAGAGTGGAGTTTAGACCAAAAAGCTCTATTTTTGTCTCATCAGACCACATGACCTTCTCCCATTCCTCCTCTGGATCATCCAGATGGTCATTGGCAAACTTCAGACGGGCCTGGACATGCGCTGGCTTGAGCAGGGGAACTTGCGTGCGCTGCAGGATTTTAATCCATGATGGCGTACTGTGTTGCTAATGGTTTTCTATGAGACTGTGGTCCCAGCTCTCTTCAGGTCATTGACCAGGTCCTGCCGTGTAGTTCTGGGCTGATCCCTCACCTTCCTCATGATCATTGATGCCCCACGAGGTGAGATCTTGCATGGAGCCCCAGACCAAGGCTGATTGACCGTCATCTTGAACTTCTTCCATTTTCTAATAATTGCGCCAACAGTTTTTGCCTTCTCACCAAGCTACTTGCCTATTGTCCTGTAGCCCATCCCAGCCTTGTGCAGGTCTACAATTTTATCCCTGATGTCCTTACACAGCTCTCTGGTCTTGGCCATTGTGGAGAGGTTGGAGTCTGTTTGATTGAGTGTGTGGACAGGTGTCTTTTATACAGGTAACGAGTTCAAACAGGTGCAGTTAATACAGGTAATGAGTGGAGAACAGGAGGGCTTCTTAAAGAAAAACTAACAGGTCTGTGAGAGCCAGAATTCTTACTGGTTGGTAGGTGATCAAATACTTATGTTATGCAATAAAATGCAAATTAATTACTTAAAAATAATATAATGTGATTTTCTGGATTTTTGTTTTAGATTCCGTCTCTCATAGATGAAGTGTACCTATGATAAAAATTACAGACCTCTACATGCTTTGTAAGTAGGAAAACCTGCAAAATCGGCAATGTGATTTTCTGGATTTTTGTTTTAGATTCCGTCTCTCACAGTTGAAGTGTACCTATGATAAAAAATTACAGACCTCTACATGCTTTGTAAGTAGGAAAACCTGCAAAATCGGCATTGTATCAAATACTTGTTCTCCCCACTGTATAAGTTTGTTAAAAATGTATTGTACCCCCTTTTTCTCCCCAATTTCGTGATGTCCAATTGCGATCTTGTCTCATCGCTGCAACTCCCCAACGGGCTCGGGAGAGGTGAAGGTCGAGTTATGCATCTTCCAAAACATGATCCACCAAGCCGCACTTCTTAACACCCGCTCGCTTAACCCGGAAGCCAGCTGCACCAATGTGTCGGAGGAAACACTGTTCAACTGATGACCGAAGTCAGCTTGCAGGCCCAATGAACCATGTAAAGCCCCCCGGCCAAACCCTCCCCTAACCCGGACGACGCCCTATGGGACTCCTGGTCAACGGTTTGTTGTGACACAGCCTTCAATATTTTATTTGGATGGGCAAGGAGGTACAGTAGGGCCGTGCACCCATAATGCCGGCCCTGCATCTACATCACCCAGTGTCACAGGAAGGCCAAGAAGATCATCAAGGACCTCAGCCACCTGAGCCATGGCATGTTCACCGCGCTACCATCTAGAAGGCAGAGACAGTATACAATACCAGTCAAAAGTTTGGACACACCTACTCATTCAAGGGTTTTTCTTTATTTTTACTATTTTCTACATTGTAGAATAATATTAAAGACATAAAAACTATGAAATAACACATATGGAATGGAATCATGTAGTAACCAAAAAACCTCCAGGCTGAATAAGGGCTATTTGACCAAGAAGGAGAGTGACGGAGTGCTGCATCAGATGACCTGGCCTCCACAATCACCCGACCTCAACCCAATTGAGATGGTTTGGGATGAGTTGGACAGCAGAGTGAAGGAAAAGCAGCCAACAAGTGCTCAGCATATGTGGGAACTCCTTCAAGACTGTTGGAAAAGCATTCCAGGTGAAGCTGGTTGAGAGAATGCCAAGAGTGTGCATAGCTGTCATCAAGGCAAAGAGTGGCTACTTTGAAGAATCTATTTGATTTGTTTAACACTTTTTTGGTTACTACATGATTTCATATGTGTTATTTCATAGTTTTGATGTCTTCACTATTATTCTACAATGTAGAAATAGTACAAATAACGAAAAACCCTTGAATGAGTAGGTCTGTCCAAACTTTTGACTGTTATTGTAGGTTCATCAAAGCTGGGACAGAGAGACTGACAAACAGCTTCTATCACCTCTATCAGGCTGTTAAATAGTCACCACTAGCCGGCCTCTGCCCAGTACCCTGCCCTGAACTTCAGTGACTGTTACTAGCCGGCTACCACCCGGTACTCAACCCTGCACCTTAGAGACTGCTGCCCTATGTGCATAGAGACATTGAACACTAGTCACTTTAATAATGTTTACATACTGTTTTACCCACTTTACATGTATATGCTGTATTCTAGTCAAGGCTCATCCTATATAACTACTGCTGTACACACCTTTTTCTATTCATACACTGTCCATAATGTCTATGGGTCTTTCAATAAACTAGGGTACCAGTAAGGATTTCCTACACTGGACAACTTGTTACTGCTGTTGATAAGTCATTAATAATAATTTGATTTGAAAATATATATAATTACAATAAGATATAAGGGGGATCATGGCTATATTCAATAAAATTGATTTAAAACCTATGTATAACCCTTTATCATGGTTGGTGTCTTGACGGATTTGTCCAAAATCGTGTGACATAAAACATTACTGTTCTGTCCTTGCACTTATGACAGTGTAAGTTGTCAATATATCATCTATTAAGCATTAATCAGTTAAATTAGACATGGAACTTGAACCCTGTAAGAATCCTGGAGGTGCTTTAGCGGGGGAATTAGCGGGTGAACAATTGAAGAGATACTTTTTTTTTGGGGGGGGTAGATCAGCTTAATATTGCAGATAGATTGTAACTTCCATCAATGTAATTGTCTGCATCACTTCCAATCCCCCATGTTTTATAAATATATATATATATATATATATATATATATATATATATATATATATATATATATATATATATATATACATGCATACATATATATATATACAGTGGGGAGAACAAGTATTTGATACACTGCCGATTTTGCAGGTTTTCCTACTTACAAAGCATGTAGAGGTCTGTAATTTTTATCATAGGTACACTTCAACTGTGAGAGACGGAATCTAAAACAAAAATCCAGAAAATCACATTGTATGATTTGTAAGTAATTAATTTGCATTTTATTGCATGACATAAGTATTTGATACATCAGAAAAGCAGAACTTAATATTTGGTACAGAAACCTTTGTTTGCAATTACAGAGATCATATGTTTCCTCTAGGTCTTGACCAGGTTTGCACACACTGCAGCAGGGATTTTGGCCCACTCCTCCATACAGACCTTCTCCAGATCCTTCAGGTTTCGGGGCTGTACCTGGGCAATACGGACTTTCAGCTCCCTCCAAAGATTTTCTATTGGGTTCAGGTCTGGAGACTGGCTAGGCCACTCCAGGACCTTGAGATGCTTCTTACGGAGCCACTCCTTAGTTGCCCTGGCTGTGTGTTTCGGGTCGTTGTCATGCTGGACGACCCAGCCACGACCCATCTTCAATGCTCTTACTGAGGGAAGGAGGTTGTTGGCCAAGATCTCGCTATACATGGCCCCATCCATCCTCCCCTCAATACGGTGCAGTCATCCTGTCCCCTTTGCAGAAAAGCATCCCCAAAGAATGATGTTTCCACTTCCATGATTCACGGTTGGGATGGTGTTCTTGGGGTTGTACTCATCCTTCTTCTTCCTCCAAACACGGCGAGTGGAGTTTAGACCAAAAACCTCTATTTTTGTCTCATCAGACCACATGACCTTCTCCCATTCCTCCTCTGGATCATCCAGATGGTCATTGGCAAACTTCAGACGGGCCTGGACATGCGCTGGCTTGAGCAGGGGGACCTTGCGTGCGCTGCAGGATTTTAATCCATGACGGCGTAGTGTGTTACTAATGGTTTTCTTTGAGACTGTGGTCCCAGCTCTCTTCAGGTCATTGACCAGGTCCTTCCGTGTAGTTCTGGGCTGATCCCTCACCTTCCTCATGATCATTGATGCCCCACGAGGTGAGATCTTGCATGGAGCCCCAGACCGAGGGTGATTGACCGTCATCTTGAGCTTCTTCAATTTTCTAATAATTGCGCCAACAGTTGTTGTCTTCTCACCAAGCTGCTTGCCTATTGTCCTGTAGCCCATCCCAGCCTTGTGCAGGTCTACAATTTTATCCCTGATGTCCTTACACAGCTCTCTGGTCTTGGCCATTGTGGAGAGGTTGGAGTCTGTTTGATTGAGTGTGTGGACAGGTGTCTTTTATACAGGTAACGAGTTCAAACAGGTGCAGTTAATACAGGTAATGAGTGGAGAACAGGAGGGCTTCTTAAAGAAAAACTAACAGGTCTGTGAGAGACGGAATTCTTACTGGTTGGTAGGTGATCAAATACTTATGTCATGCAATAAAATGGAAATTAATTACTTATAAATCATACAATGTGATTTTCTGGATTTTTGTTTTAGATTCCGTCTCTCACAGTTGAAGTAATTACTTATAAATCATACAATGTGATTTTCTGGATTTTTTGTCATTCATTTTTGGTCATTCTCAATTTTTCCCCTAACCCATCTGTCTATCTCCTCATTTGAATTCCACGCTGTCACAGTCACTAGCCCATTTAAGCTTAATATCCTTGTCATCTATCGCCCTCCAGGTTCCCTTGGAGAGTTCATCAATGAGCTTGACGCCTTGATAAGTTCCTTTCCTGAGGATGGCTCACCCTTCACAGTTTTGGGGGATTTCAACCTCCCCCACGTCTACATTTGACTCATTTCTCTCTGCCTCCTTCTTTCCACTCCTCTCCTCTTTTGACCTCACCCTCTCACCATCCCCCCCACTCACAAGGCAGGCAATACGCTTGACTTCATCTTTACTAGATGTTGCTCTTCTACTAATCTCACTGCAACTCCCCTCCATGTCTCCGACCACTACTTTGTATCCTTTTCTCTCTCGCTCTCCTCCAACACTACTCACTCTGCCCCTACACAGATGGTAACGCGCCGCCGCAACCTTCGCTCTCTCTCTCCACTACTCTCTCCTCTTCCATCCTATCATCTCTTCCCTCTGCTCAATCCTTCTCCCTCCAATCTCCTGATTCTGCCTCCTCAACCCTCCTCTCCTCCCTTTCTGCATCCTTTGACTCCCTGTGTCCCCTATCCTCCCGGCCGGCTCGATCCTCCCCTCCAGCTCTGTGGCTTGATGACTCATTGCGAGCTCACAGAACAGAGCTCCGGGCAGCTGAGCGGAAATGGAAGAAAACTAAACTCCCTGCCGACCTGGCATCTTTTCACTCCCTCCTCTCTACATTTTCTTCATCTGTTTCTGCAGCTAAAGCCACTTTCTACCACTCTAAATTCCAAGCATCTGCCTCTAACCCTAGGAAGCTCTTTGCCACACTCTCCTCACTGCTGAATCCCCCCCTCCTCCCTCTCTGTGGATGACTTTGTCAACCACTTTGAAAAGAAGGTTGACGACATCCGATCCTCGTTTGTTAAGTCTAATGACACTGCTGGTCCTGCTCACACTGCCCTACCCTATGCTTTGACTTCTTTCTCCCTCTCTCTCCAGATAAAATCTTGCGACTAGTGACTGCAGGCCGCCCAACAACCTGCCCGCTTGACCCCATCCCCCTCCTCTCTTCTCCAGACCATCTCCGGTGACCTTCTCTCCTACCTCACCTCGCTGATCAACTCATCCCTTGACCGCTGGCCATGTCCCTTCCGTCTTCAAGAGAGCGAGAGTTGCACCCCTTCTCAAAAAACCAACACTCGATCCCACTGATGTCAACAACTACAGACCAGTATCCCTTCTTTCTTTTCTTTCCAAAACTATTGAGCGTGGCCGTCTTTAGCCAACTCTCTTGCTATCTCTCTCAGAATGACCATCTTGATCCAAACCAGTCAGGTTTCAGGACTGGTCATTCAACTGAGACTGCTCTTCTCTGTGTCACGGAGGCTCTCCGCACTGCTAAAGCTAACTCTCTCTCCTCTGCTCTTGTCCTTCTAGACCTGTCTGCTGCCTTTGATACAGTGAACCATCAGATCCTCCTCTCCACCCTCTCCGAGCTGGGCATCTCCGGCGCGGCTCACTCCTGGATTGCGTCCTACCTGACCGGTCGCTCCTACCAAGTGGCGTGGCGAAAGCTGTCTCCGCACCACGTGCTCTCACCACTGGTGTCCCCAGGGCTCAGTTCTAGGCCCTCTCCTTTTCTCCCCTATACACCAAGTCACTTGGCTCTGTCATATCCTCACATGGCCTCTCCTATCATTGCTACGCTGACGATACACAACTAATCTTCTCATTTCCCCCTTCTGATAACCAGGTGGCGAATCGCATCTCTGCATGTCTGGCCGACATATCAGTATGGATGACGGATCACCACCTCAAGCTGAACCCTGGCAAGACGGAGCTGCTCTTCCTCCCGGGGAAGGACTGCCCGTTCCATGATCTCGCCATCCCGGTTGACAACTCCGTTGTGTCCTCCTCCCAGAGTGCGAAGAGCCTTGGCGTGACCCTGGACAACACCCTGTCGTTCTCCGCTAACATCAAGGCGGTGACCCGATCCTGCAGGTTCATGCTCTACAACATTCGGAGAGTACGACCCTGCCTTACACAGGAAGCGGCACAGGTCCTAATCCAGGCACTTGTCATCTCCCGTCTGGATTACTGCAACTCGCTGTTGGCTGGGCTCCCTGCCTGTGCCATTAAACCCCTACAACTCATCCAGAATGCCGCAGCCCGTCTGGTGTTCAACCTTCCCAAGTTCTCTCACGTCACCCCCTCCTCCGCACACTCCACTGGCTTCCAGTTGAAGCTCACATCCGTTACAAGACCATGGTGCTTGCCTATGGAGCAGTGAGGGGAACGGCACCTCCGTACCTTCAGGCTCTGATCAGTCCCTACACCCAGGCGAGGGCATTGCGTTCATCCACCTCTGGCCTGCTGGCTCCCTTCCTCTGCGGAAGCATAGTTCCCGCTCAGCCCAGTCAAAGCTGTTCGCTGCTCTGGCACCCCAATGGTGGAACAAGCTCCCTCACGACGCCAGGACAGCGGAGTCACTCACCACCTTCCGGAGACATTTGAAACCCCACCTCTTTAAGGAACACCTGGGATAGGATAAAGTAATCCTTCTACCCCCCCAAAAAAAAAAGTATAATTGTAAAGTGGTTATCCCACTGGCTATAGGGTGAATGCACCAATTTGTAGTCGCTCTGGATAAGAGCGTCTGCTAAATGACGTAAATGTGCCCTTGAGCAAGGCACTTAACCCTAATTGCTCCTGTAAGTCGCTCTGGATAAGAGCGTCTGCTAAATGACTAAAATGTAAATGTAAATGTAAGTGTACCTATGATAAAAATTACAGACCTCTACATGCTTTGTAAGTAGGAAAACCTGCAAAATCGGCAGTGTATCAAATACTTGTTCTCCCCACTGTATATACATATATACACATACACATACACACATACACACACACATACACACCCACATACATACATACATACATACATACATACATACATACATACATACATACATACATACATACATACAGTGGGGGAAATAAGTATTTAGTCAGCCACCAATTGTGCAAGTTCTCCCACTTAAAAAGATGAGAGAGACCTGTAATTTTCATCATAGGTACACGTCAACTATGACAGACAAATTGAGATTTTTTTTCTCCAGAAAAAATCACATTGTAGGATTTTTAATGAATTTATTTGCAAATGATGGTGGACATTAAGTATTTGGTCACCTACAAACAAGCAAGATTTCTGTCTCTCACAGACCTGTAGCTTCTTCTTTAAGAGGCTCCTCTGTCCTCCACTCGTTACCTGTATTAATGGCACCTGTTTGAACTTGTAATCAGTATAAAAGACACCTGTCCACAACCTCAAACAGTCACACTCCAAACTCCACTATGGCCAAGACCAAAGAGCTGTCAAAGGACACCAGAAACAAAATTGTAGACCTGCACCAGGATGGGAAGACTGAATCTGCAATAGGTAAGCAGCTTGGTTTGAAGAAATCAACTGTGGGAGCAATTATTAGGAAATGGAAGACATACAAGACCACTGATAATCTCCCTCGATCTGGGGCTCCACGCAATATCTCACCCTGTGGGGTCAAAATGATCACAAGAACGGTGAGAAAAAATCCCAGAACCACACGGGGGGACCTAGTGAATGACCTGCAGAGAGCTGGGACCAAAGTAACAAAGCCTACCATCAGTAACACACTACGCCGCCAGGGACTCAAATCCTGCAGTGCCAGACGTGTCCCCCTGCTTAAGCCAGTACATGTCCAGGCCCATCTGAAGTTTGCTAGAATGCATTTGGATGATCCAGAAGAGGATTGGGAGAATGTCATATGGTCAGATGAAACCAAAATATAACTTTTTGGTAAAAACTCAACTCGTCGTGTTTGGAGGACAAAGAGTGCTGAGTTGCATCCAAAGAACACCATACCTACTGTGAAGCATGGGGGTGGAAACATCATGCTTTGGGGCTGTTTTTCTGCAAAGGGACCAGGATGACTGATCCGTGTAAAGGAAAGAATGAATGGGGCCATGTATCGTGAGATTTTGATTGAAAACCTCCTTCCATCAGCAAGGGCATTGAAGATGAAACGTGGCTGGGTCTTTCAGCATGACAATGATCCCAAACACACCGCCCGGGCAACGAAGGAGTGGCTTCGTAAGAAGCATTTCAAGGTCCTGGAGTGGCCTAGCCAGTCTCCAGATCTCAACCCCATAGAAAATCTTTGGAGGGAGTTGAAAGTCTGTGTTGCCCAGCGACAGCCCCAAAACATCACTGCTCTAGAGGAGATCTGCATGGAGGAATGGGCCAAAATACCAGCAACAGTGTGTGAAAACCTTGTGAAGACTTACAGAAAACGTTTGACCTGTGTCATTGCCAACAAAGGGTATATAACAAAGTATTGAGAAACTTTTGTTAATGACCAAATACTTATTTTCCACCATAATTTGCAAATAAATTCATAAAAAATCCTACAATGTGATTTTCTTGAAAAAATAATCCCATTTTGTCTGTCATAGTTGACGTGTACCTATGATTAAAATTACAGGCCTCTCTCATCTTTTTAAGTGGGAGAACTTGCACAATTGGTGGCTGACTAAATACATTTTTCCCACACTGTACATATCCTTTCAAAAAACATATATATTCCCCTTTATTACTTTCCAACCCCGCCACCCTTTCCCCACTTGGAGTAAACTAGTTAACAACAACGCCTAGGCCTCTACTTCCAGCCCATACCCACTATCTACATTTTATGGACACAGACATAACTCCACCAGTCCTACCGATGATATCATTTACAAAGATTATACTTTTTTTTTTTAATGTTGTCAAAAAAATAGTGTTTTTGTCAATTAGTATATTTGAGTTTAACCACAATATTTGTTGCATTATTTGTTTTGTCGTTTCTGGAGGATTAAATTGAAATTGCAACCAACTTTCTATGGCTTGTTTTAGAAATAGTGATATCTGGGAGATGATTTCCTTTTCAAATAACTGAAAGTGAGTGTTTGTAATTTGAATAAAGGGAAAAAGGCCATTCTTGAACATTGGGTGAGACAATCTTACTAATTTGCTAGAGAACCAGTTCGGATGTAAGTATAACTTTTGTATGACTGAAGCTTTTAGTGATAGGTCTAATGCTTTAATATTTAATAATTTCTGTCCTCCGAATTCATATTCATTATATAAATAGGCCCGTTTAATTTTGTTTGGCTTGCCGTTCCAAATAAAATGGAATATGTTTTTCTCATATAATTTAAAAAACTGTTCGCTAGGCGTAGGCAAGACCATAAGCAAATAGGTAAACTGGGATAATACTAAAGAGTTAATCAGGGTGATTTTTCCACAAATTGACAGGCACCCACCTTTCCATGGTAGCAAGATCTTATCTATTTTTGCTAACTCTCTATTATAATTTATTGAAGTGAGATCATTTATTTCCTTTGGGATATGTATTCTGAGTATATCCACATCACCATTTTATTGGTAAACTACATGGCAATGTAAATTTTTTATTTTGTATTGATCCAATATGTAATATAGTACATTTGTCATAATTTGGTTGTAATCCAGAGAGGTTAGAAAATGTATCTAGATCCTCTATGAGGCTGTGGAGTGATTCTAGTTGTGGATTTAAAATAAAACATGAATCATCAGCGTACAATGACACCTTTGTTTTTAAGCCCTGGATTTCTAATCCCCTGATATTATTGTTGGATCTGATTTTAATAGCTAACATCTCGATGGCCACAATGAATAGATATGCCGATAGTGGACAACCTTGTTTCACTCCTCTTGACAGTTTAAAACTTTCTGAGAAATAGCCAATTTTTACTATTTTACACCTAGGGTTACTATACATGATTTAGACCCATTTTATAAGAGATTCACCAAAATTCAAATGCTCCAGGCATTTATATATAAACCCCAGTCGTACTTTATCAAATGCCTTTTCGAAGTCTGCTATGAATAGCAGGCCTGGTTTCTCAGATTTTCCAAAATGTTCTATTGTTTCCAATACTTGCCTTATATTATCTCCAATGTATCTTCCATGTAAAAAACCTGTCTGATTAGAATTAATAATATCCGACAATACCTTTTTAATTCTATGCGCCATACATTTTGCTAGAATTTTTGCATCACAACACTGAAGTGTAAGGGGCCTCCAATTTTTTAAATGGACTGGATCTTTATATTTTCCACTTGTATCCTGTTTCAGTAAGAATGAGATCTTCTTCTTGAGTGTCAGATAATCTACCATTTACATAGGAGTGGTTAAAACATGCTAATAACGGTTCTCTTAGTATATCAAAAAAGGTTTGGTATACTTCAACTGGTATGCCATCCAACCCTGGAGTTTTCCCGGACTTAAAGTCTTTAATTGCATCCAGAAGTTCCTCCTCTGTAATTTCACCTTCACATGAGTCTTTCTGTTTGGCTGTTAATTTTACATTATCAATAGAAAAAAATCTCTACAATTAGCTTCAGTTAGAGGAGATGGAGGCGACTGAAATGAAAACATATGCTTAAAGTACCTTGTTTCTTCCTTCAAAATATCATTTGGTGAATCATGGGTTACTCTGTCAATTGTAACCAGTTTCATTAAATTATTTTTGGTAGCATTCCTATGTTGAAGATTAAAAAAGAATTTGGTGCATTTTTCCCCATATTCCATCCAGTTTGCTTTATTTTTTATAATATATTACATTTGATCTTTCTTGAATAAGTTTCTCCATTTCTTTTTGTTTTTCCTCTAATTTATTCTGAGCCTCTATGTTACAGTTTTTATTGCCATCTATCTGTTCTGTTAGACTTTCTATTTCCTTTGTTAGTATAAACTCTTTTGACCTAAATTGCTTTTGTTTTCGAAATGAGTACTGAATTGCATGGCCTCTAAAGGCACATTTAAAGGTGTCCCATACAATAAGGGGATTTGCTGTACCTATGTTATGTCGGAAAAAGTCAGTTATAAATTCCTTTTCCTAGTCAAAAATAAATTATCATCCAATAGGCATTGATTCAATTTCCAATATCCTCGCCCACGTGGAAATTCAGTAAGAGTAATGTATATGCCAATTATATGATGGTGCGACCGGATTCTGTCCCCTATCAACACTTTTTAAACTTTTGGTGCCAACGAGAATGAGATAAGAAAGAAGTCAAGACGACTAGCTTGATTGAGTCTCCGCCATGTATATCTCACTAGGTCAGGATATTTAAGCCTCCATATATCTACTAGTTCTAATGTATCCATGACATTCACGATTTCCTTAAGAGCATGTGGGTGATTGTTTGTGGTGTGATTTCCTTTATGGTCCATTGAGCTATTTAAAACAGTATTATAATCCCCCACCATAATAATATTGTCTTGAATTGCTTGCAGGGTTGAACATTTATTATATATATTGTCAAAGAAGTGTGGATCATCATTATTTGGTCCGTAAATGTTAATGAGCCATATCTGTTTATTGTCCAATAACATATTTAAAATAATCCATATACCTTGCGTATCTATTTGGACAATTTGCACATTCGGATCGAAATGACTATGAATTAATATCATCACCCCTTTTGAATTTCTTTGCCCATGGGATAAGTATATTTCGCCCCCCCCCCATTCCTTTTTCCACGCAACTTCATCTAGAATTGTTGAATGAGTTTCCTGTAAACAATAGATATTATATTCCTTCTCTTTGAGCCATGTAAATATTGTTCTTCTTTTGTTATTATCAGCTAAGCCATTCCAATTATAACTGGCTATACTTATTTCACCATACACCATAATGAGATACAAGTTTCAAATCTATTTATCATTATATATGTTTGTAAATTTACCAATAAAAAATACCGTAATGATTGAGTGTCCATATAGCTGTACCATGATATTTGCATTGCTACTAAGTATCCCTCCAGTTTACCTATTTGCTTATGGTCTTGCCTACGCCTAGCGAACAGTTTTTTAAATTATATGAGAAAAACATATTCCATTTTATTTGGAACGGCAAGCCAGACAAAATTTTATGGGCCTATTTATATAATGAATATGATTTCGGAGGACAGAAATTATTAAATATTAAAGCATTAGACCTATCACTAAAAGCTTCAGTCATACAAAAGTTATACTTAAATCCGAACTGGTTCTCTAGCAAATTAGTAAGATTGTCTCACCCAATGTTCAAGAATGGCCTTTTTCCCTTTATTCAAATTACAAACACTCACTTTCAGTTATTTGAAAAGGAAATCATCTCCCAGATATCACTATTTGTAAAACAAGCCATAGAAAGTTGGTTGCAATTTCAATTTAATCCTCCAGAAACGACAGAACAAATAATGCAACAAATATTGTGGTTAAACTCAAATATACTAATTGACAAAAAAACTATTTTTTTGACAAAATTAAAAAAAAAAGGTATAATCTTTGTAAATGATATCATCGGTAGGACTGGTGGAGTTATGTCACACATGCAGCTAACAAAAACATATGGAAATGTATGCTCTACCCAAAATTACAACCAAATAATTGCAGCCTTACCGCAAAAATGGAAGAGGAAAGTGGAAGGAGGAGAAAGTAAGGAACTTGTCTGTCGGCCTTGCATTAAAGAACATAATTGGTTAAGGAAAACTGTGATAAATAAAAAAGTATCTCAGTTTCATTTAAGGACCAAAGGATTGACAGCCGTCCCATATAGATTGCAAAATAGTTGGGAAGAGATTTTTGACGTACCGATCCGATGGCATAGTGTTTATGAACTGATACGCAAAACGACACCGGATTCAAAATTTCGAATCTTTCAATTTAAATAATTATATAAAATTCTTGCTACCAATAGAATGTTATTGATATGGGGGATACAATCTTCCCAGCTCTGCAGATTTTGCTGCGAAGAGACAGAATCATTAGATAATTTGTTTGGGTACTGTCCATTTGTAGCTTGTTTTTGGACACAGGTCCATGAATGGCTTAAAGGATTGCAATATTAACCTGGAGCTAACCCTGCAGATAGCACTACTGGGTGATCTGAGAAGTCATAGTCAATCGATCAATAACATAATAATACTAATAGCAAAAATGTTTATTCTCAATTCACAATCTGTAGAAACAATGAGAATAGAAAGGTTCAGAACTTTTGTAAGACATCACAGTACAGTTGAAATATATATGGCAAATAGAAATCCTATATGGATGGTGTTAAGAGATAGATGGGAGGTGTTGAATGGAATTGAAGGATGGGACTAATAACAACTAACAACAAACAATAACAAGATAACTAATAATGTAGGCACGCTGTGTCCATAATAAGTGTATGGGTTGTAGGTTGGGAGCTTTTGTGAAGGAGCACAGTTAGAAAGATATGGCATATAGAAGCAAACCGGATGGACATCATGAAAATGATTGGAGAGGTTGAGAGTAGAAGAAGTTCAGGAGAAAGAACAAACAAAATGTAATTATTGTAAAATTGACTGTGTCCATAAAATGTAGATAGTGAGTATGGGCTGGAAGTAGAGGCCTAGGCGTTGTTGTTAACTAGTTTACTCCAAGTGGGGAAAGGGTGGCGGGGTTGGAAAGTAATAAAGGGGAATATATATGTTTTTTGAAAGGATATGTACAGTGGGGGAAAAAAGTATTTAGTCAGCCACCAATTGTGCAAGTTCTCCCACTTAAAAAGATGAGAGAGGCCTGTAATTTTCATCATAGGTACACGTCAACTATGACAGACAAAATGGGATTATTTTTTCAAGAAAATCACATTGTAGGATTTTTAATGAATTTATTTGCAAATTATGGTGGAAAATAAGTATTTGGTCAATAACAAAAGTTTCTCAATACTTTGTTATATACCCTTTGTTGGCAATGACACAGGTCAAATGTTTTCTGTAAGTCTTCACAAGGTTTTCACACACTGTTGCTGGTATTTTGGCCCATTCCTCCATGCAGATCTCCTCTAGAGCAGTGATGTTTTGGGGCTGTCGCTGGGCAACACGGACTTTCAACTCCCTCCAAAGATTTTCTATGGGGTTGAGATCTGGAGACTGGCTAGGCCACTCCAGGACCTTGAAATGCTTCTTACGAAGCCACTCCTTCGTTGCCCGGGCGGTGTGTTTGGGATCATTGTCATGCTGAAAGACCCAGCCACGTTTCATCTTCAATGCCCTTGGTGATGGAATGAGGTTTTCACTAGGCCACTCAAGTGGGGAAAGGGTGGCGGGGTTGGAAAGTAATAAAGGGGAATATATATATATTTTTTTAAGGATATGTATGTGTGTATGTATGTATGTATGTATGTATGTATGTGGGTGTGTATGTGTATGTGTATATATATATATATGTATATAATATGCCATTTAGCAGACGCTTTTATCCAAAGCGACTTACAGTCATGCGTGCATACATTTTTTTTTTTGTGTATGGGTGGTCCCGTGGATCGAACCCACTACCTTGGCGTTACAAGCGCCGTGCTCTACCAGCTGAGCTACAGAGGACCACCCTCTGTATATATATATATATATATATATAACACTGCTCAAAAAAATAAAGGGAACACTAAAATAACACATCCTAGATCAGAATGAATGAAATAATCTTATTTTAATACTTTTTTCTTTACATAGTTGAATGTTCTGACAACAAAATCACACAAAAATTATCAATGTAAATCAAATTTATCAACCCATGGAGGTCTGGATTTGGAGTCACCCTCAAAATTAAAGTGGAAAACCACACTACAGGCTGATCCAACTTTGATGTAATGTCCTTAAAACAAGTCAAAATTAGGCTCAGTAGTGTGTGTGGCCTCCACGTGCCTGTATGACCTCCCTACAACGCCTGGGCATGCTCCTGATGAGGTGGCGGATGGTCTCCTGAGGGATCTCCTCCCAGACCTGGACTAAAGCATCCGCGAACTCCTGGACAGTCTGTGGTGCAACGTGGCGTTGGTGGATGGAGCGAGACATCATGTCCCAGATGTGCTCAATTGGAATCAGGTCTGGGGAACGGGCGGGCCAGTCCATGGCATCAATGCCTTCCTCTTGCAGGAACTGCTGACACACTCCAGCCACATGAGGTCTAGCATTGTCTTGCATTAGGAGGAACCCAGGGCCAACCGCACCAGCATATGGTCTCACAAGGGGTCTGAGGATCTCATCTCGGTACCTAATGGCAGTCAGGCTACCTCTGGCGAGCACATGGAGGGCTGTGCGGCCCCCCAAAGAAATGCCACCCCACACCATGACTGACCCACCGCCAAAACGGTCATGCTGGAGGATGTTGCAGGCAGCAGAACATTCTCCACGGCGTCTCCAGACTCTGTCATGTCTGTCACATGTGCTCAGTGTGAACCTGCTTTCATCTGTGAAGAGCACAGGGCGCCAGTGGCGAATTTGCCAATCTTGTTGTTCTCTGGCAAATGCCAAACGTCCTGCACGGTGTTGGGCTGCAAGCACAACCCCCACCTGTGGACGTCGGGCCCTCATACCACCCTCATGGAGTCTGTTTCTGACCGTTTGAGCAGACACATGCACATTTGTGGCCTGCTGGAGGTCATTTTGCAGGGCTCTGGCAGTGCTCCTCCTGCTCCTCCTTGCACAAAGGCGGAGGTAGCGGTCCTGCTGCTGGGTTGTTTGCCCTCCTACGGCCTCCTCCACATATCCTGATGTACTGGCCTGTCTCCTGGTAGCGCCTCCATGCTCTGGACACTACGCTGACAGACACAGCAAACCTTCTTGCCACAGCTTGCATTGATGTGCCATCCTGGATGAGCTGCACTACCTGAGCCACTTGTGTGGGTTGTAGACTCCGTCTCATGCTACCACTAGAGTGAAAGCACCGCCAGCATTCAAAAGTGACCAAAACATCAGCCAGGAAGCATAGGAACTGAGAAGTGGTCTGTGGTCACCACCTGCAAAACCAGTCCTTTATTGGGGGTGTCTTGCTAATTGCCTATCATTTCCACCTGTTGTCTATTCATTTGCACAACAGCATGTGAAATGTATTGTCAATCAGTGTTGCTTCCTAAGTGGACAGTTTGATTTCACAGAAGTGTGATTGATTTGGAGTTACATTGTGTTGTTTAAGTGTTCCCTTTATTTTTTTTAGCAGTGTATATATATACAGTGAGGGAAAAAAGTATTTGATCCCCTGCTGATTTTGTACGTTTGCCCACTGACAAAGAAATGATCAGTCTATAATTTTAATGGTAGGTTTATTTGAACAGTGAGAGACAGAATAACAACAAAAAAATCCAGAAAAACGCATGTCAAAAATGTTATAAATTGATTTGCATTTTAATGAGGGAAATAAGTATTTGACCCCCTCTCAATCAGAAAGATTTCTGGATCCCATGTGTCTTTTATACAGGTAACGAGCTGAGATTAGGAGCACGCTCTTAAAGGGAGTGCTCCTAATCTCAGTTTGTTACCTGTATAAAAGACACCTGTCCACAGAAGCAATCAATCAATCAGATTCCAAACTCTCCACCATGGCCAAGACCAAAGAGCTCTCCAAAGATGTCAGGGACAAGATTGTAGACCTACACAAGGCTGGAATGGGCTACAAGACCATCGCCAAGCAGCTTGGTGAGAAGGTGACAACAGTTGGTGCGATTATTCGCAAATGGAAGAAACACTCGGCCTGGGGCTCCATGCAAGATCTCACCTCGTGGAGTTGCAATGATGATGAGACCGGTGAGGAATCAGCCCAGAACTACACGGGAGGAACTTGTCAATGATCTCAAGGCAGCTGGGACCATAGTCACCAAGAAAACAATTGGTAACACACTACGCCGTGAAGGACTGAAATCCTGCAGCGCCTGCAAGGTCCCCCTGGTCAAGAAAGCACATTTACAGGGCCATCTGAAGTTTGCCAATGAACATCTGAATGATTCAGAGGAGAACTAGGTGAAAGTGTGGTGGTCAGATGAGACCAAAATTGAGCTCTTTGGCATCAACTCAACTCGCCGTGTTTGGAGGAGGAGGAATGCTGCCTATGACCCAAGAACACCATCCCCACTGTCAAACATGGAGATGGAAATATTATGCTTTGGGAGTGTTTTTCTGCTAAGGGGACAGGACAACTTCACCGCATCAAAGGGACGATGGACGGGGCCATGTACCGTCCAATCTTGGGTGAGATCCTCCTTCCCTCAGCCAGGGCATTGAAAATGGGTCGTGAATGGGTATTCCAGCATGACAATGACCCAAAACACACGGCCAAGGCAACAAAGGAGTGGCTCAAGAAGAAGCACATTAAGGTCCTGGAGTGGCCTAGCCAGTCTCCAGATCTTAATCCCATAGAAAATCTGTGGAGGGAGCTGAAGGTTCGAGTTGCCAAACGTCAGCCTCGAAACCTTAATTACTTGGAGAAGATCTGCAAAGAGGAGTGGGACAAAATCCCTCCTGAGATGTGTGCAAACCTGGTGGCCAACTACAAGAAACGTCTGACCTCTGTGATTGCCAACAAGGGTTTTGCCACCAAGTACTAAGTCATGTTTTGCAGAGGGGTCAAATACTTATTTCCCTCATTAAAATGCAAATCAATTTATAACATTTTTGACATGTGTTTTTCTGGATTTTTTTGTTGTTATTCTGTCTCTCACTGTTCAAATAAACCTACCATTAAAATTAAAGACTGATAATTTCTTTGTCAGTGGGCAAACGTACAAAATCAGCAGGGGATCAAATACTTTTTCCCCTCACTGTATATATATATATATATATATATATATATATATATATATATATATATATATATATATATATATATATATATATATAAACATGGGGGATTGGAAGTGATGCAGACAATTACATTGATGGAAGTTACAATCTATCTGCAATATCAAGCTGATCTACCCCCCCCCCAATTTTTTTTTAAATTCAAATAAAAAAATATAAAAAATCATGGACCTAGCTGTCAGACAGTTTTTTGTACAAAGATCTCAGAAATGCAGTGTAACTTCTTAAAATGTTGTGTCTCCTTATGTTATGGGGGTGAAAACTGTTTTCATGGGCACACAAATACAAAATAATGTATGCATTTCAAAATCGAATGCTTCTAACCGAGTCATCTTACCTTGATACTTAAATCCTAAATCGATACTGTCATTAACGTGGTTCTTCAATAATTATGCATAATACTTATTGGATGTACATTTGGTGTCCAGCTGATTAGTTACTCTGTGATATTTTCACACATCATCATCTGATCCAGGAATGAATATATTTTCAGAATGACAGTCAAGAGACGAACAGCTGTGTGATAGTGCACGCGATGCAACAACAGCCCAAGTGCTGGAAAAAGGGTGTTTGCGAGGAATGTCCAGAATATTTTGGTGTCTCATTCGTTACGCCGGTGAAGACAGTTGTGCCTGGATCCACGTTGGATCTAATATCCCTAGCGAATTGATGTTCATCATCTGTTGTTGTCGGCTTGATTTACAGCAGTGTCTCGTTAGATTTAACAGAGAAAGCATCAAGGTAATGAGTTCATATTATCATATGTTTTTGTGCCTCGGACTGAACACAGAGTCTACTGTGCGCAATTGTGTAGAATAGACTATTGCGCAACACCCAACGCTATTCCTATTAATTATTCTGTATAAAATGACAACACATTACATAGCCTAGTGGGCTTATTCACAATATGATCTGGTAATGAAATAACATGACAAATACATTTTGTTTTCCATGTTCGACCTGCAATATTAAACAACACAAGGGGCTTGAAGTAGCCTACTTGAACTTGAATTTGGAGCTCAAATTAGTACTAGAACAGGCCTCAGTGGCGTGTGTTAATGGATGTCAAGGGAAGCCAGGCTTCCCAAAATAATTAACCAAGAAAGAAAACAAGAAAACATATAGAATAATTCATCTTTCATCTCTCTGTGTTTCATAATTTTCCTTCAATTTAAAAGAGGCTAAATGTACAGTGATGTGAAAAAGTATTTGCCCCCTTTCTGATTTTCTCTATTTTTGCATATTATTGATACTGAATGTTATCAGATATTCAACCAAAATGTAATATTAGATAATGGGGTACCTGAGTTTACAAATAACAAAAAAAAGTATATTTATTTAATTTATTTAATTAACAAACTTATGCAACACCCAATTCCCCTGTGTGAAAAAGTAATTGCCCCCTTACACTCAATAACTGGTTGTGTCACCTTCAGCTGCAATGACTACAACCAAATGCTTCCTGTAGTTGTTGATCAGTCTCTCACATCGCTGTGGAGGATTATTTTGGCCCACTCTTGCATGCAGAACTATTTTAACGGACGACATGGGTCCCATTATGCCTGGCGAAAACCAAACACTCCATTCCACAGTAAGAATCTTATACCAACGGTCAAGCATGGTGGTGGTAGTGTGATGGTTTTGGGAACGTTATTGACAGAAAATAATTGTTGCATCTCGTTGTGTTTTTGTCCTAGCTAGCGAGATAAAATTGGCCCTTTCCTAAATTAGCCATGGATGGAGATAGGGATTTGGACTTGTGGTATTACTTAATTCTCCATACTGGCCAATGATGATATAAGCAATTATGATCCAACCATAAATTCATACATTGTGGCCTGAGAAGATGGAAGTTCAACATGTAGCTAGATGTAGTAGGCTAATGTTAACTACCATGAAAATAAGTTAGGCTAGTAAGTGTTTTAGCCAGGTAGCCTATGACAACAAAAACTAAAAGTGCACTGTATGATGGAGTCATAGACCTTTTCGTCAACATGAAAGAGAGGAGGATGGCATTGGTGTTTCTCTACAAGTAGGGGGAGTCAACATGTTTTTTCTACTTGCACAAACGCACAAAGACACGCACACACACACACACACACACACACAGATATCAGAACCCAGGACATCTTTCAGTTGTCACTGTATTATACTAAGCATAGGTGATTTGATGATGTTGAAATGTTGAAGTTGAAATGGTGCTGGAATAGTGGTGGCAGCTCATGTTTTCTTTGAGACTTGTGGTAACTCTCTGTGGTTCTAAATCAATAGTTGTTTAGTAGTCAGAAAATGTTGGAAACATTAACTTGCTTGACCATGCTGCAGGTCATGTAGTGTAGCTGTTTGTTACATGCAATATGCTTTGTGGACTTCACCGGACAGAGTCTGGCCTCCGGTTTTGTGATGAAACAAAGGTGTGGTTGAATTTATTCTGCCACTGTGTCTTCTTATTGTCTCGGCCTTAGGCCTATATATCACGGTCGTAAAGCATATGAACTAACAGGTTATAGAGCAATCAATGCAATTATCACAACACATAGGTTGTAATATGGCTTGGTTTCCCAAGTGATTTTATCTACACACTGCTACTGATAGGCCTACCTTGAAAAGCTGACATTTCCTCAGTTTGGTGCTTGAAAAAATATTGTAATTATTGTAGCCAATTTATAAATCATCCTGCTTCCTTATAATTATCCGTGATTTAATTTTGTATCCGTTTTGTGAGAGATGTGGCCACTTTCAGTTATTTCCCGCCACTTCAATTGAAGTGTGTTGTGCTACTCTGTTGCGGTAAAACAACGTGTGGTTATTATGACCACTATAACATCGCATGTTGACTTCAAATTGGCTTTCAATACAAATCTTTCCATCATAAAAGGAACCTGGTTTTTGGTCACTTTCTCATTATCAAAACAGTCAGATTAAAATGGTGAGATTAACTCTACCACTATTCATGGCTTTATTATGTGTGCCTGCGTTGGCCACACAGGCTACAGAAAAACCACCATGCATGCATCACAATCTACACTGAACAAAAATATAAACGCAACATGTAAAGTGTTGGTCCCATTTTTCATGAGCTGAAATAAAATATCCCAGAAATTGTATTTCTAGCAAATTCTGTGCACAGATTTTTTACATCCCTGTTAGTGAGCATTTCTCCTTTGCCAAGATAATCCATCCACCTGACAGGTGTGGCATGTCAAGAAGCTGATTAAACAGCATGATCATTACACATGTGCACCTTGTGCTGGGGACAATAAAAGGCCACTTTAAAATCTGCAGTTTTACAAAAAAAACACAATGCCACAGATGTCTCAAGTTTTGAGGTATGTGCAATTGGCATGCTGACTGCAGGAATGTCCACCAGAGCTGTTGCCAGATATTTTAATGTTCATTTCTCTACCATAAACTGCCTCTAACGTCGTTTTAGAGAATTTGGCAGTACGTCCAACCGGCCTCACAACCGCAGACCACGTGTAACCACGCCAGCCCAGGACCTCCTTCACCTGTGGAATCGTCTGAGACCAGCCACCCGGACAGCTGATGAAACTGAGGAGTATTTTTGTCTGTAATAATAAAACCCTTTTGTGGGGAAAAACTCATTCTGATTGGCTGGTCCTTGCTCCCCAGTGGCTGCGCCCCTGCACAGTCATGTGAAATCCATAGATTATGGCCTAATTTATTTATTTCAATTGACTGATTTCCTTATATGAACTGTAAAATCTATGAAATTGTTGCATGTTACTTTTATATTTTTGTTCAGTATATTTATGTCCACATTATTCTCATTATTTTAAAATGGAGTAATAATTTGAATATCAATGCTTTGGCAAGGCAATTTTTTTTCATAATTCTTAAAGTGGTAATGGCCTACTTAAAAAAAAAAAAACGTTTTGCATGCATTTTAGGGGGAGGGGATGGGTGTACAATTATAGAAATTATACAATTGTATAACATTGAGGTCCTTGAAAATTACAATTAAGTGCTTGGAAAAATCCCTTAAAGTCCTTGAATTTGACTTGCTAATGTCTTATGAACCCTGCTTAAAGGATGTATAGTTCTTGGCCTATGTTGTTGTATATGTGGCGTTATGGGCCAATTTGCATATATTAAATTTTATTCCTCTATAATAATAATATGCCATTTAGCAGACGCTTTTATCCAAAGTGACTTACAGTCATGTGTGCATAAATTATTACGTATGGGACGGGGATCGAACCCACTACCCTGGCGTTACAAGCGTCGTGCTCTACCAATTGAGCTACAGAGGACACATGTGGAACTGCATAAAAATCCTTTTCATTTTTGTTTCAAAACAGTTATTTATAGAAAGAACCCTATACACACCATCATATACATACATATATATATATATATAGTCCGGACTACAACATTGCTAGTTCTAATATTTCTATATTTCTTAATTACTTTCTTTTTCTTTTTGGGATTTGCATGTTTTGTATTGTCACGTATTACTGCATTATTGGAGCTAGGAACATAAGCATTTCGCTGCACTTGCGGTAACTTCTGCAAAATATGTGTACTCGACCATTACAATTAGTTTTGATATTATGCCAGGGACACTCAAGAACACACCCCCATCCTCTCATCATCTCCCCTCTCTGCCTCGCTTCCTCCCTTTCACCTCTCTCTCCCCATGTCGGGCTGTGGAGGTGTGGGCTCCCCCCCCCCTCCCCTCCCCTCTGGATCTCTCCCCCCTCCTCCCTCCCCAGGTCGGGTGATGGAGGTGTGGGGGTCGGGCAATGGCGGTGTGGGACATGTTCCTGGCAGGTAGGGGGATTAGTGAGGCCAGGTCCCGCCTGCCATGTCTCAATGCCTCTGAAGCCCAGTTGGCTAATTAAACAGTAACTGTAGAGAAATGGTTCTCCTTTCTCATCGCCTTCAATTCCTGCAGTTTAATTTATTTGGCGTAGGGGGTGACCCTGTGGGTGGACTGGGCTGGCGTTCAGGCTTCCAGCTCCGCTCTAAGCGAACATAGAGTTAAAGCGGATATGTAATGTAGTGGCAGGATAGGAAGGGAGGGGGAGGTCAAGGTGAGGGGGGTAGGAGTAACAGGGGAAGAGCCAGGTCAAGCTATTTAAGTCAATATCCCTCACCCCCTCTGACAGCCAGAGTAAAACCTTTCTGTTCCACAAGGCCACTGGACAAAAACGGGAGAAAGGGGGGAGGCGATGTCGACATCTCATGAGAAAGGAATTGTGGGCCTGCTCTTCCTCCAACAGCCTCTTTCTCCGCTAGAGTAGGGATGAGTACCAATTGGCACCCTATTTTCTACATAGTGCATTACTTTTGACGAGATGCACATGGCCCCTATTCAAAAGTAGTGCACTATATAGGGAATGGGTTGACATTAGAGATGCAACCTAACAGTAAGGTTGGCGCTGGAGAGCTGGAGGGGCCAGTAACAGGCATGTGTCCGAGGGGCTCCCTGTAGACCAGGCATTAGGATGAAGGGCTCCAGTGTTGTTGACCTAGCCCCGGGGCGCATGTGTCACCTCCACGGCCATCAATGCCGCCCCTGTCATCACATTTGCACTTCAAAACCATAAGGCTCCAACACGGCCTGGAAGACTGGGAGACTCAGAGGGGATGGAGGGATAGATGGAGGAATAGAGAGAGAGAATTTAGCAGCCTACAGCCAAACAAGCAGAATTAAACAGGTGGAAAGAGAAGACACATACTGCAATGCCTTTATGTTCATTATGATGATATTACTGGACTGTATCTGTTCAGAGGCTTTTATCAGATCAGATTATAAAGTGCTTGTTGGACATAGAATATCTGGAGATGGGTGAGATACGGCAGATAGCATTTTACACCTAAGCGCTGAGCATACATCGTTAGTTTGTGAGAATGAGGTAAGTAGTGGAGATTTTCCTGTAATCATATGCCATTGGGATCTTCATGGAGCTCAAAGTTCAGGACTTTGGTGCTCAGAATGTGTCTCTAGACCTTTGAATGTCTTATTTGGTCTCCTATACCAAAACTTGTGATGAATTCAAAGATAACAATAAGAACCACCAGACAGCCCAACACACAGGGGCTGTATTCAACACCCCTGGTTGGTTTAGGGTCATGAGCCTCACCTCTGCAGGCTCATAAAATGTCCTTTATCAATAATTGAGTGCATCAATTGTTACCGCTGGCTAATAAGTCCCACAATGGAGAGGGAATTATCAGTGGGCACAGTCACCAGGGAAAAACACTGTCTGTGACTGAGAGTGGCTAGCTGGTCTCAGC